>NW_010206402.1:0-67273 GCF_000695765.1 Mesitornis unicolor | reverse complement strand
CCAGATCTTGCTGGATGGCAGCACAGCCCTCACTAAACCAACTCACCCTTCAAAGAAAAGTGCTGGTAAGATCGATAAACATAACGGTAAATTAAACACCAAGTGTGAAGATATTCTCATTACTTATGGACACCTCCAAAACAAAAATACTTGAAGGTCATACCATTCTGCCCTTATGAAGAAAACTTTACAGAGAGGCTAAGTGTTCATAGTTTTCATTGCACTGGTGTCCTCTGAAACTCCTACCTTCCTTTCTATTCATAAAAACTATTTAAACCCAGCAAAACAATTCTAATAAACTATTCCACATTCCTACTTCAATATGCAGTGTTTTATCAAATTATTATACTGTGGTGTATGTGTACTCAGTAACATACTTGGGTTTAGTAACACAGTACTCACTACCAAGTTACATGATGAGGGGGAGGATCAAACTGATTGGCACTTCTCATCAAAACAAGTGAAATTATTAAAGTGAATATTTTCCCCTCCTGTCCCTAAGGAGTTAACCCAAAAGGTGTGTAAGATGTGATATGCCTTGGTCCATCATTACCAGTGAAATTTAATTATATTTTATGCAGTGAATTGTTAGGCACCCACGTCAGTGACTGTTAGTGTGGGATAACTTGGCTGTTACCTGACGTCTCCATTTTCTGTTTGGCTTTTCCTAAAGATAAAATGACAAATACTGTAAGCTACTACTGGACTGTGTAGCCAAATAAACCACCTCAAAAGGAAACACAAACTCAAAATTCTTCCGAAGGTCTCCATTCCATTCAGTTTTCCAAGTTGAGCAATAAAAAAACCGCCCACACCCCCCCAAGTCTGCAGAACTGTTTGAGTGGACATCGATCCGTTCACAGGACCAACTCCATCAGAACCATGTGCAGCTCAGCTGCACGAACTGCAGCCAATTGCAATGGTTCTCATTAAGCGATTATGAAAGATGGGTCTTTTATATGTGCTCACAATTTACCTTTGAGGTTTGAAACTTCTGTGGCTCAATAAATGTTACAAAAGCTGAGAGCAAGTTTTACTTGGTAGAATTTTTACTCTGTAGCCCCCTAAAAGTTTAATCATTTTACTGATTTCTGCCACTCTCATGTCGATTTTGAGAACACAAACACACCACATTTAACACGATCAGGAACCCTCCTACTGTGACAGTTCTGTACAATTCAGATTGTTTCTACTATGCTCCAGGGATTTAATTGCTTCTCTTACTATAATCTGTGAAATGAAAATACAGCTCCATGCACGAGAAGACTATTCAAGGAGTCGGAGAGACTCAAAGAAAAACAGACAGAGCTAAGATAAAAGCAACTTTTATTAAAATACTCTTCAAGCTTCAGAAAGCATAAATTAATGAATGTGTAGCTACTATAATACATTATTTTACAGGAGAACCATAGGGCCATGAAGCTTTTATAAACACAACAAAGCCTATACGCTTCACTCTGAAATAAATAAATACTACCATCTTATCTTGTTCTTGTTAGAGGATGTGTTGAAGCTCTTACAGGTACACAGCAACATTCTGCTCAATTTTTTTCCAAGTCTTCCACAATATGAACATATTATTAGTTTAAGCAGCAGAATCTTTATACTGAGCTTGCACTTCGATTCACAACATCAGAAATTTTTCTAAAATTTATTTTTTATTTGCTGAAAAGCAGTCTGTCTTCTTGCTGCACTTCTTAAAACATTTACAACCACTCTAAAACTGACCTGCTGAAAATCTAATGAAATCTAAGATACTTGTCCTGGTAAGTACAATAGTTTGAAATAAGTGCATAAAGTCCCTCTTCGTCTTCTTCCCCCAGCCCCAAAAATCAAAGTAATACGATCTCTTACTCTTTTATTCATAATTTTCTGCTTCCTAACAACCTACAGTAACTCAAACTCAGCAATGCATATGACTCCTTCACGGCAAAAGAAGAACTGCAACAGCCATCTCTTCCCCCACATTGGGAGATTCAGTCACCCAAGTTGTTCCGATTTAAATACTGTTTTTTTTTGTCAACTAGTGATCAGCACAAAAACATTTTCATCTCGTTTTTTACATATCAGTAGGAAAGTGTTAGAAAAGTATAGAAAAGGCTAGAATTTCTCTCGCAGTAAGGCCAGCGAAATAAGTTTGTTTGGTTTTTTTTGCAAAGCAGATGGAAAAGGAAGGAAGGAAGGAAGGGTTTGTATTTTGCTTTGGCAACTTGGGTAAAATCACTGGACATTAAGAACACGTGCTGAGACTTCATGGTGCCAGTCACGTAATTTTGTATATTTGGGGCTAAAGACGTGGATGGGAACCTTTTCCCTGTGGAAAGAAGCGATAGAAGAAAAATAAGAAAGAAAGTTTGTCTCAAGCAGTTTCACAAGTGATCATGCAATTTCCATGCACTATTCCTATCTACACATTCCCTTCCTCTCTGCAAAAGCTGAGATTCAATGCTAGGCAAAGTCAGTAGGAAAAACTCCCACTGATGGCAAGAACCATTCCAGTTAACCACTGGTTGGTCTCCCTTTTGAACAACGTTTATCCCAATGCAAGCAGACAGCTGACCCTCACTGGCAGCACTTTCCAGCGATGCCTTGCAATTTGACTCATGCTCGCAAATGAAAAATGCCTGGTTAGATTTAGAAAAACCCGTCAACGAGCTGACCTTGTACAGAAAACCAAATCAGTCCAAGTTCATGGAAAATCTCAAAACTCCTGCACAAACATTAATACACTGGACTGCACCAACAGAATTTAAAAGGTCGGTCTAGGGAAAAAAGGTCTTGATTTTTACATGCTGAAGTAGAAGGCAAAAAAAGCAGCAACATTTTAAAAACACCCAAATGTCACACAAATGCACCAAACACTATCAGTTAAGAATTAAGACATGCAAAGTATTAAAAATAATAAAAATGTAAAACATCAACTCACTTAGTCTTCTTTCCACCTTCATGTTCTGGTTCTTTCACTGCAAGAAAACGGAATATTTTTAATTTGTAAGGCGCTAAAGGCACCGTACACTGAGATTCTCCCCTGGGCCAATGCATTCACCACAGCATGAAATTACAACAAGGCTCATTAGGACTTCTTGATTCTAAATATTCCCCGATGGATACGAGACATGCCTATGGACTTCAAGAGCCCCTCTGCCAGCAGGGCTGCTGAAAGGTGTCTCTCTACTCGTCTCTGCCCTTTGCCTTGGCCCACTCTCCATGCTGGCAGTGAGAAAGGCGAGTTGAGAAGGGGAAGATGAATGGAAGTTGGGAGGCATTTCTTTTGGACAAACATCAGTGGGTTTACATCAGGTGATAATCCCAGTGCCTGTTTGCAGCCAGGCTGCGACCCATCTAGGAGCTACAGGACCACACACAGGATAATGATTTGATTTTAAGTTTGACAAATCTAGTTGCAGTCACTTTCTTACAGTATTTGTCAATGTGATTAATTCATCAGCACTTGATGATGTGTTATTTGATGTTCAGGACTCACATTCTGCCCTTACAAGGATTAATAAAGAGAACCCAACGACCCAATTAATAGACTGGCACAAAGCAGGACCACAAAACAGTCAGGTAACTGTCCATGTTCAGAATATTTATCATACATGGACAATAATCCTTATCTGAGGAGGTGTTATCTTGCTTTGAGAGCAATTCTGCCAGAGAATACATAGTTGATTTAATCAAATCTGCCTCTGGGGAGGGGGTTTGATTTCCTCACTGCCTTCTTTATTGTAGCACTAGCCATGAAACGCAGAATTAAATAATCACCTTGGCATTTACTGCCTCAGACTGAACATGACTGAGCTCAAATCTCCTGATGGCTTTTACACAACATTACAGATCTCAACCAATGAATTATAACTGACAGCATAATATGAAATTGAAGTTTTACCATAAAATTATATGACTGGGAATGATCTTCTGCACATCATCTGTTCCAGTTCACAGTACATGTAATCACAACACCAATGCATATGCAGGAGATGGAAACATGCTCTGGGAATAAACTGAGGAGCTATGGATTTATACTTCTGATTAAATCATTGCAGATCATATACCTTTGTATGACTGTCAAAGATTTTCTGCATGCCTGAAAACATCTTAATTTTTCTGGAGCACTAAATTTGAACAGCGATGTTGCCATTTTAGTGACACAGGAGGGGAAAGAAACAACAAATACGTATCTGCCAACGTCTTTCTAAGTAGAAATGGAAGTTTTAAGATTTATCTGGAACATATTAATATTTAACTCAATCAGGAATTGCATCCAGTAATGTGCATGTGCTGAGCTAAATAATAATTGCAGAAATTTTACAAAAATATTTTCCCACTATAGCCTTCTCAAACTTTTTTCTATTACAGAGCTCGCCAAAATTCTGCCTATTGTATTTATTGCTGAAGAGGGGAAATGCAAGAGATGTGACCAAATCCTTTTACTATTCCCCACCCTGCCCTTTTTAAAACACCTAACTGTCAAAGGCCTTTACTTTAATCTTGTTTACATCGAATTACTCACTATGATCCGTGCCAGTGATTTGGGCAAGGATGCGGAAAGAGCGGGACTGGGTGGTGCCTGTCCGGGGATGCCAGTCTTCAGTGTCCTCGATCAGTCGCTTCTTGCTGGCATCGCTGTGGGTGGGCGTATGGTAGAACTCCGTATAGGTGTCCACAATGTGCTTCCTTGGGGGGCTGCGCCAAGGAAAGAAGAAAGCAGTCAGCGAAAAGCTTCAGAGATCACCTGGGCTGGGGTAGTTACAGGGACATGGGCAGAAATGTGACTTTCCACAGCATTTAAAGGCGACTTCTGCGGATGGATGCAGACATGCAGCAGTAAGCTCTACAGGCACGCCTGAACATGGGTCCAGTTCTCTGAACCCAATACAGCTCATAATTACTCCAAGTTGACTGAAATAATTATACTTGTTTCACTGCTGGGTCATATGAAACAGCATAAGACAGGATTACCAAGACATTTACACATTTAAACCTTTACCGTTTGGGTGGGTTTTTCCTTGGAGACGACAGAGTAAGACAGCAAGAGAAAGGTTTCCCAGCATAAATAGAAAAATGAGAGAAAGAAAACAAGAAATCAAGTCAGAAAGTTGAAACAAAAATGTAGCTAATTACCCTACTGAATTAGTTTTGTGGGAAAGGGCACTAAAATCCAATTAATAGTGATATTCTCATCCTACTATCAAAACTGCAGCACAGAACTCCCATATTTAAATTAAACTTACAGCAATTTAGAGGAATGAGAGGGGAATTTGTTTTGGTAAAGCAGGGCAGTCTACTTCGTTCAGATCAGGTGCCCCTCCACAAACTGTTCCCTCTGTTCACAAGAGGCAAAGCACTGGCTGCGCGCATGGGCCACCCCATACACAACAAATCTCCTGGCAAAGCCTGGATCAGAACCAGGCCATCTGGCAGCAGAGACAGGGATATCCTGGAACATAACGTGAAGATATTGATGCTCGATACCCCCTCTGGAAGTCAAAAAACTGGGGTGATCATTTCATCTGGAAACTTTCCCCACAGTAACCTACATGCTATTATCAATCCCTGCAGTAGCAGACCTCCAAGAATACAGGATTTTACAGCTTTGCTTTCAGTAACCAATGTAAAGAACACGTAATGGCACTGATCCGTTTAGTAAAGGATAACACAAGATTCATGCTATAGATATTACTCCTAAATGCTACATTTGTTATCCCAAATCATTAATCTTTAAGACCCTTTGAATATATGTTTATTTCTACATAATTTTCAGGACATTAACTGTGCAGAACTAGCTCCTACGACATAACAATTCTAATAATAACTATATTTTAAAAAACACCCAAAACTTGAGAAGTCACTTTATTTTTGCCACTACTTCCCCACTGCATTGTTAACGTCCAAAGTATTTCTGGTGAAGAAAGGTGGAAAATATGAATGAGGTAAATTATTAATTGTCAACAAGTAAGAATTAGACTCATTCAATGAAATGCATCAGTAAATACTTAAGCTTAGTAGAATACTTAATACTTGAAAGAAAGATATGAAAGTTAGCATACAAAATTATATCAAAGTATTGAATTTACAGACACACAGTATTAGTGAAGTATTTGTACCTATAAAGGTTATGAAAAAAAGAAGAGGTATAGAAATCAAGACAGTGCTATTTCCAGGATGGAATATAAGTACAGATTAAAATGAAGTAAAGCATCAAACAGTTAATAGCAAAAATAAAATATGAAAATTAAAGAGTAAAGGAATAAAACTACATGGAAATGTAATTATCTATGTGAAGTTGACTGCATCCTAGAAACTACCACAGTGGAATAAGTAGTTTTTCACATTTGTTGAAAGTGGTATTATAAACAAAATATCCTGCTGACTTCTCTTGTGGATCCTACTGGTCCCTCTTTTAGGGCTTAATAGTCCACTGGTAATGACTCATTGAGGCAACAAGGTGGTGCCAGAGACAAAGGAAAATCCAACACGACAGGCTCTGCCTTAACTCAGCCTTGAGGCAAGGGGAGAGAAGATAAGCCAATAAAAATCATACTCATCATCTCTAACATGTAAAAAACACAGTATATGGATGTTACTCTCTTTTTATGTGGTATGAATTCAGTATCTGCCCCTTTATTCCATAGTCCTTAAACAATTTTTTTTCTTTTATACTGTATTTCACCATTCACTACTTGTATTACACCAGTTAGCTATAGTTGCACCAAGAATTTATCAATACACGCAAACAACACAATAATGTTTTGTGTAATTAAAAAAAGCTGCAAAATTTAAAACAATGAAAAGCAATATCACATCATGTCCAGTGCAGACAAAACCATTTAATACAATAAGAAGTTACTAAGAAAAGCTGAAGCTGTTTTGCAAAATTTAAATATAAAACTTTAAGAGCTATAATTTTGCAAAACAAGAATACATGCTGGTTATTCCAACAGGAAAAAAAACCATAATTCAACTCCAGTGCTGTGGATACTAACTTTGTCATTGTTGTTATCTGCAAGGGAAAAAAAGTATTCAATGTGTTAATACAGTCTTTGTTTCTTGAAATATTACAGGAGTTTCCAGATCCAAGCTCTGGTAAAGCCATATACCATGTAAGTCAAACTTAAAGCCATCAAGAGAACCTACAAGGGAAAAATTTAGCCCAGCTCAGCTAAAACTGAGTGAAGTCTGTGGACATCTTACCTGTTTTAAGCAGCAGGCACGTTTTCATGCAAGAGTTGGCAAGAAGGTCTTGATAAGAACAAACTGCATACAGCCCAGTAAAGGCAAATTGCTTTCTAAGCCAGAACTAACCAAAGGAAACAAAACTTTCCCCATCCTGAAGTGAAGGCAATTAGTTTATATTCTGAATGTGGCTCGAGCAAGGGAGGAAATTCTGAGTATAAGGCACGTGTCTGAAGCACTGCATTTAATCAGCAGTGCTATCCATGAACAAGACACAAGTCGCCTTTTTTTATTTTTTTGAAAAAAATGAGTAATACAAAGCACAGAAGTAAAATGAAATTTATGTCAGACTGATCAAATGTTCCAAACTTCAATGCTTCTGATATTTCATAAATGTCACCGATTCCATTTTAACTGGGGAGATAGTTGAACATCATTGTAGAAATGTAATTTTTCTAAGTCAAACTAAGCAAGTAGTGTAGTGGCAGACCAATATAATTACTTTAGGGTTTTTTTTATTGCTTGTCTTTGTTTTCTGCCTTAAGATTGCAAGACAGTTGGACAGCCCAGACACACAATTGTAAGAAAGATGGTAAAATAAAGTGGGTTTTTACAGCTTTAAATGTTTTCAAGCTTTCCCAAACTCAATCTGCAAGGCTGGCAGTGAGAAAGGGATTCTTCACCTGTTAGCTGAGATACTCTTTAGTCAGTATTATTCATCAGTCAGTATTATTCATCCCCTAACCATAAGGCAGGGCTCATCCAGTCATCCTATCTTGACTTGCCAAGTGCTTACTCTATGCCTGCAGCACTTCCTTCTAAGAGACTTAATTTTGTTGCTATTGGTTCTCTTTTTCAGTCCTAATTTGCTGCTTTTCACTATTCCTTACATAGTTATTTGCTAAAACAGCATCCCTGAAAAGATAGAGACAGTCTGCCAAAGTGTGTTCAACAAGTCTACCCGCATCGAGCAAGTCCTTGGGATCTCCCAATTTCATCCCTCTTCTAGGCAGCGTGGACTCCTGCCACCATCTGTTTAAGAAAGTGCTGGGAGTTACCGTGACAACGCTGTGACATAAAATGCAGAGAGACTGCATTATACGAGTCCACATATGGAAAATATTCGTAGTCCACTATAAAGAGAGTAAGTACCTGAAGAAATTTTTTTTTCCCCATGAGAAGCTCAACTGAAACTGCAATTTATTTTGAATTTTAGCTGACATGGATGCTTACCTTTCTATAGGTTTCTTCATACACTTTATATACTATATATACATAATTTCCAGCCCCTTTACTTTAAGGGATGGGAAACAGTAACAGCTGCTTTTAAGCACAAGTTCTAGGTTCTTGAGAATTGAAGAGAAACTTACAGTTCCCCTCCTACCCTTTTTATTACTTAATTCAATCCACCGGACACTCCTGGTGGGCACGGAGGCCAACTGGCACAGGACCGCTGATGCCCAGCCTCCTCCTCTCCCCACTGCACAGCAGCCGCTGGGAACCCGTCCCTGGGGCGCTGCAGCTCCCAAGCCCTGCCCAGGAATTTCTAGAAGAGCCTGAGGTGGTCCCAGCCAAAAAAGTGTGCCACCGAAATGCGGCAGCAGTGCACATCTGAGTGCCCAGGATTGCTGCTGGGCTCAGTTTAGTTTCCTACTCTAGAAGCTACACCAGATCCCTTAAATGTTATGCTTCAGATATCTACTTTAACATAAACAATTACTTGAACACAAAAATTACTCAAATTTTAAATCTGTGTTGCCTTCTTAGGATGAAGGTAATATTTCAGTTGAGGGATTGACATTAAAACGCTGCAAAAAAAAAAAAATCTGCTCAACTCTGCCAGCTTCCTTGCACACGTCTTGAAGCTTCCTGTGTATTGTACAGAGAAGTAATGCAACATCTGTACCTCTGCCATCCTTCCAGGACCCTTCATTACAGGTCCTGCCAGGGCTACAGTTCGTCTTTCAGAGCACCACATTCCCAGCCACTGCAACACCCGCTGGCCCTTCTTGACAGCCTGCTCTGCAATTTGGAGTGCCTGCTGCTTGGTACTGGGAGTCAAAATACACAGTGAGACACGGACAATGAAATTAATACCGGGCTTGTTGTAAGGTCCAGAACACATCATGATACAAACCATCATGTAAAGCATTTTGTGGTTCCGATTCAATTTAGCTGTGACACACTAAACTGATAAGTCACTCCTGAGAAAGTCTGGCTTGGTCCTTTGAAGCATCCCTTTTAAGATGCAAGCACTTCCTCAGTGATTTGCTTCCGACGACTGAACGACTTCTCCAAGCTGTGTTCGACTCAGCCCTTAAACAAGCCCAGCTTTTTTCCTGCGAGGAAAGACCCTCACAGCAAAAAAAGAAATCCCACCTACCCATTTTGCTGTTTACTCTCCCCCTGGTTTTCTCTGAATCCTCGTCGCGGCCCCTCGGCTGCATCCTGGGTGCCGTCGCCGGCAGTGGCGCTCAGGGCGGCATTGTGCTGCCGTGGGACATTAACTGCAGGTTTAGCAGCGCTCGGCACAGGCAGACGCTGCTCAGCATTAGGCTTGGCGTTAACATGCAGTCCGGGAGCAACAAAAGGGGCCGGGGCGGCAGCCGCCAGGGACGGAGCCGCCACCTGGGCCGGGGTGAAGGCGGAGGACGGTGATGGGATGGAGGTGACTTTGGAGGTGGTTACGGCTCCAAACGGCCTCGGAGTCTTATTGTAAGCCACACTGGCCGTGGCAGTGGCTTTGGGTGCGACAGCAGAGGCAATGGGCACAGGCTTAACTACGTCTGTAGGCTCTCCCTATGCGAGATGAAAAACAAAAAAAGAAACACACAAAAACACACCACACACATGCACATTCCTCAGCAAAGATTTTCGCTGCTCTCAGGGGAGATAACCTGCCCAGCATGAAACAACGAAGCACAGAAGCAAGCTTTACCAAGACTGCAGCCATGAAGTGTATGGGGAAAAAGCAAGCCATGCATTTTAGGAAAGAGAATGATCCAAGCATGCACGATCAATATAAAATCCCACGATGCTCACTCCTCTCATCATATCCAAAACAGACACCCCACAAATCAAATTCAAGACAAACTGAAGAACCACTCTATTGCAAATCCCACCAGGTAACTCGTGCGGAAAAAATCAGTGTTTTTTACAAAAATCCACATTCCACCTCTCAAACCCAATTTGAGATGCACACGTTCCCCATACACAAACGGCAAGTGTGTGTTACACACACTCTGGATGTATTGATCTGTCAATACAGCTCTTAGGAACAGAACCAGAGCCCTGGAGCTCATTTAGAGCCAGTGCTTCAAGACTGAGTGAGCTTTTCCAGTTGCACTCCATTAATGTGCCCCAGCATCTTCACATATCCTTGTCAGATCAAAACACTTAAAAAAAAGTGTTGTTTTTTTTTTTTCTAGGAGATGCATTTTAACATGGTGGTTCCTAAACCGTGGCATTTCAAATCACGGTCAGCAGAACAATAATATGCTATACATTATTTATGTCCACTGAAGAGGCTTTTCAACTATAGGCTACTTGTAAGCATTTTCAGGATTGCAAACAGCCTTATCAAAAAGAAGAAACTATTGCTTGAGAAGAAAGCAATAGAGAACTCAAGCACAAATAATTCCTCAGGGCTTTAAGGAAAGTGAGGGGGAATTGTTCTCTGAAACTCTAATATTTAGATAAGCTTCTGTCAAATACAATGGAAGATTTCAGTGCCCATTAAAACAAACAAAACAAACAAAAAATCACCATGAAAAAACGCTACTATTGTTTCTCTCATTAGGGACAGAGGAAAAACTCCAGCAATATCTTTCTAGAAAATGTTCTGAAGAGTTGGAAGATGAACTTTTTTATAAAAATAATAATTTGCCAGGTCTTGCTATTCTTTTTTATGGAAAAAAAATTATCACTCCAAGATTCAAATGCTGCAATGATCTTAATGCAACACATGGCAATCAAGCACGTTATACTGAAAGGAAAGTCTGAATGACAGTGCTTATCAACAGCAGGGTTTGACAGATGGGTAACAGTTAGTGCCACATGCTACACTTCTTCGTTGTGATGATGAACATACCTTTGGTACATGAATGAGATCAGGTTTTTGTACAGAAGCCACTCTGGAAGAGGAAAAACATACACATAATTGTAAAAATCAGGTTGTTTAATGCTTAAGCATTTCCCTCTTTCAACTCATCATGTCTATCCACAGATATATAAAATATTTCATTTTGTTTCCTCTAGAGAAAACAATAAGTATTGAGATTAAAACTACAACATTGTTGTTAATACAAGGAAAAGGCAGAACCAAACTGGGTTAATTTATCCAGATACTATGTTAGGAACTCTAAGTACTATTTGATTTATAAATTCATAATACCATATTCACTAGTTAGGAGATCTCAGCTCCAATTTGCTTAATGTTTTCCATCCTTTCATGAGAAACTATGTCACATAAATCAAAAGCTCTGATCAGACAAATTGCATTTTAAATAGCACATAACCTTTATTCAGGCTTGAAACAGTAAGCTTTATCTTAGAACAACCACCACCAAAATCCTTCTGAAGCACTTAGCAAGTTAAATAATACAGAAACTTTCTGCACAGCCTTGGGTCTTCAAAGGTAAGGTTAATGTCACTTAAGTCCATGTTAGATGGCAAAAAAAACTTCTGAACAATGGATGCATTGAAATTATTATTGGGTGGTGGGAAGGGAAGGAAGTATCAGAATGGAAAGGATGAAGAAAATAAAGAATTGACAGATTTTATTATATCTCAAGTGAACTGGCAACATGTTACAGGTAAAGGCATCTCACTTGACTGGTTTTTTTTCAGATCTGGATATACTTATATGCAAAAATACACACGCACGCACACACAATATTAAAAAACCCAAACAAAACAGCAAAAAGTCTGACACACTAACATGTCTGCAAACACTGCTGCTGACACACTTGCATCTTTTCATGCTCTTTCGGCAGAAAAGGTGGCTTCCTGTCACATTTCAAAACATTTCTGGCCATATTTGGTAGCTGCTCAGAAAAGCTGGCACCCTTCATGATCCCAGACCCAGCAATCACATCCTGTCTCATATCACACAACCCCAACTTCCGACAAATCTTCTAAACAGGGTTTTGAAGAACTGAAGCTGCATTCTCACTTCCACAAGATAATTTGTCAGGGAGGGGAAAAAAAAAAATCTCATTTAATTAGAGATGAGCTAACAAAGGCTACAACTTAAAACATCTCTATTGTATATACCAGCTTTTCTATTTCTACCAGGAAAAGCATGGAGAGCTAGATTTGAATTAGGCAGATTCGGTCCATTTAACAACTCCTCTCTTCTTTATTTTCCTTTTGTTTTACCCCGACTTCTTTTTCGTTTTTTCTTCTTTCTTTTTTTCATTTTACTAATTACATTCCAAATGTGTCCTCCTTCCCTCAAAGCCATTTGACCCTTATGGCTCATCAGACTCTGGCAACACCAACCCTGCCGCGGGTTCAGTAACTAACTTACAAAAAGGGAGATAAATACAACCAAGGAAAAATATCCCAATAAAAGATCATCTTCTGCACTTCGCCTTCCCCATTTGTGCACCACTGCTGTCACACATTATGTCCACATCAATGAGAGCGGCTTTTGTCCGCTCCGAGGACCAGGTCTGCTCCCTCCTTTCCCACCGAGCGTGCAGCCTGTGAGAAGGTGACCTCCAGCCCTCCAAAGCGCTGGGGTGCACCATTAATCACTCCTAATTGCAGACTTGTCAATTTGCAGCAACAAAGGCAACAAGAAGGGGAAAAAAATGCCAACACATATGGAAACTTTTCGGTTTTTAAAACCAAAGTTAGATAGAAACATGCATCTCGCTCCATATTTTAGATACACATTTTTTAATGAAGTAATTTGGAATGCTTTGTATATTTATTAGGCTGATCTAACAGTAAGAAGTAGAAAGACATTCATTATTCAAGTCAACTACAGATTTCAGGCTTAAGCAAAAAATTATCTCCTTTCTAGTGCTGGACCTTGAAGTTCTAGCTGCATAAAAGGAACATACTTTTCTTCTTTTCTTTTTTTTTTTTTCTTTTTTATTACAAGATAATCAAATCTGAGTCTGCAATAGATGAGTTTGCTCTGCATTCAGCAAGACAATACTGAGAAGAAGTTATTTCAAACCACTATTTCCAGATGATCTGAGGACATACTCTTCAAAATTCATCTTCAAAAACATCACACAAAAAGAAGAAAAATTTTAAAAACAGGGTGAAAAAAAGGCTTGATAACTGAAGTGTTCCCAATGTTCTTTTAACACTGGAGTCAGAGAGCACATTACTTTATTTCCTCGAACACACTTGAAAAAAGGGCATAAATTTGTGTGTCCCAGACATACTTCAAAACAGTTTGAGTTGGCCTTGTTCACTTCAATCCATAATCGGTCTAAATTCTGTTATTTATCCCACATTGTAGAAAGAAAGCGCTAACACAGCAAACAGACACCAAGATCTGAATGTGAAAAATGCGTGGTGGTTAGACAAGACAGCGCAAAAGGAAATGCACACTTCAGGCTGAAAACAAAACACGTCCTACACATCCATTTAAGAAAACACTTCCTTCAGGGCTATTTCCCCGCAGGATTTTGATAGATAACTCCCAAATTGCTTAGGAAAAAGATAATTAAACTGCAGAATCTTGTATATTTTCTTAGCTGTTAGCACTTCACTTGCCACCTAGCAATTAAACGCATTAGGATTTCACGCTGGTTTGGTCACGCTGAATGTACAAATAGCTGATGATAAAGGCTTTCCAAATGAGATGACACACTTGCCCTGTTAACTACTTACTAGAAAGAAGGGTGGCTTGAAGCAGGATATTTTCTATATTTTCTGAATGATTTAAAACTAGCAGTTCAGTATCTCAGTTTATGCAATATTTTCAATAACATACAAACAAGCAAAGACATAAAAGCTTGGTATAAATGCTTATAAACAGTGCATACAAAAGACCTTGGCAAACAGTTACCGTCTGGAGCTTCTTATGAATTACTATAGATAACAAAAACAGAAGCAACTTCCATCATTTACTGACAGCCTAATACTGAAAATGAAAGCCCATGAAGTTCGTGCACAGGCTTCTCCATCCAAGCCATTTGTTCTTTCAGAAAAAAGCTATATTTAGCCTGTGTAAACAGTTCATTTCGACCAAACATAATCAAATTTGCTCTCTAAACATACCACAAGTCGTTCCTCACCGATGAATACTTTTATGACATTTAATGCGATTCAAAACATTCCAACTTCCAGCGCAGCCTTATTAGGAAAATGGATTAGTCTGCTCTTCTCTGTGAGTGACATGCCCAGCAAAAACTATTCATTCCTTAAATTCTCCTTTTATTCATTCCCTTTCCAAGTATTTCACCCATTAAAAACAGCCAAAAGCAATATAACAGAAACCTTCCATAATTACTAATACCTGGGAAAACCCATTATTCAAGGTAAAGCTAGAGTATTTCAGGTTTCTTCAGTACGTACAGTTGGTATGTCACTTCTAAAGACCAATCATCAATGAAAACACTATAATCTCAATAACTAGCATTATAGAAGTATATTCCATGCAAAGCAGGAATTTTTGAGGCAAGTTCAGCTGTCCTGTGTGTATAACCACACAACAGAGACCCAAACCCTCAGCCAATAAATCCCTAAAACTTCATTGAACCTAAAATCCAAAACACATTGCAGATTCGTCTCTCCTCTGAACTCCATTTAGAGTCCCACCATACCCAGTCCTTCTACCCCTTAGTAAAGGCACTATACTATATTCAGAACTTAAAAAGCAGATGCCAAACTCAGTAGGAAAAATCACAAGAAAGTAACTGTGTTTATGAGCCCCTCTATAAAGAGGGGAGGAATGCAATACCAGTATTAATATAGGTATTGCGTTTGAGGTTTTAATCTCTATAATTTAAAGGATTGCTCATAAACTGTGATGTGAGATGCAACAAGAAGCAGCTGCAAAACCTTCACTGCTGAAACGCAGTCAAGGCTGGAAGATTTTCTGCAAAACTGTATTTGTTGTTCTGAACTGAACTTTTCTAAGAGGAGGAAGGAAGAAAGGAAGGAATTTTTCCTAATTTTTTCCCTCTAATTTTCAAAACTAAGTTCTTTTTCTGAGCTGATGAATCAGGATACAGTTTCTGGCAGCAGAATATCCCTGAAAAGCCACTGGTCAGATCTTCCTTCCGAAAACCTGATCTTTTAGTGGTTTTGTCATTATATTCTGCAATTCTGTTCGTTTGCTTCATTTTATTTCTAGAAAGCAGTCAGTTGACAGGGCAGAATGCTAAATGCATTTGCTTTTCATAAATTAGTCAACTCATTAAAAAAGTGACAAGCAGAAAAGTAACATATATAACAATCCATGACTTTCACTAGGGGTTATCTGAAGGAAAACAAATGCAGATGTAATTTAAAGCACACAAAAAAAGAACAATCCAAATATATTTCTTTTTTCCTTAGACCCAAGCCCTTTCTCTGTCACAGACACCATTCATTTCTTACCAACTTTGCTCTGGCTCACAACAGTAGAAAAGCAAAAACATTCTTATGCTTGCTCCTTATTGTAACTTATACATCATCAGAAATGGCTGCCTTACGTACATTAATAGAACATAAAACAAAGTTTCCCACAGTTTTGTAGAAACACACACACACACTTCTCCAGGCAGCACCAGTTGGTAAATCAGTGCTTCAGCAATCTCACCATCACCAGCACATGTAGCCTTGAAATTGCAAACCTGCACCCGTCCTAATGCATGCCAAAGCAGATACAGCAAAATTATCATTAAATACTGCTCAATGAGAACTGGAATCTGTTGGAGTCATTGCAAAAAGGAGATCAATTCCCCTCCCCCTTAAGAAACACAGTAAAGTTTTCAAATCTATACTCTGGTCATCATGCTTGCTAACATACCAACAGATGGCTGTCAACAACATTTTCTTCCTTAAGTCACTCTTTTTGTTCTAGTTTATTATGTCACTTCTCATTTAGATGAACATACCAAATTATAACATATATGGGAGTGTTAATTACAAACAAACAGTGCAGACTTCAGCACTGACAGCCTGCTAAATTAAGGGAGCAAATGGCAACTTCAAACCAGTGACACAGGAGAGAAGATGGATGGTATCTGAAATGCCACTCTGCATCCCACCTCCAGGAGCATTGGCACAAACATCTCATGCTGTAAACTAATCCTTACATTAAAAATGCATTCTTCCTCCTCTTGCCCTACAAAATAAAGGCTGTACACTCATGATACTTCAAACATTAAAATGGAGACAGTGTGAGAGACAGTTGTCTCAGCATTAACAAAATATTGAAGTGTTTCTGTGAATGCACCCTATGTGAAATCTCAGAAAAGGATCTCTTCAGTCAGATGAACCACTTTAAAGAGCTTATAACTTTTGGGCTTCATGCCCTTCGATGAACTATATTTAACAGAGTATGCTGACAATATCAGTATTTATTACTTGACAGAATAGTACCTTGAGAGCATATTTAACACCTTACTTCATTATATTTAGCCTGGGAAAATCAGCTCATGAGTCACTCTCAACAGATTCTACATTTTCAGTAAGTTTAAAGGAGGAGAATTAACATAATGTAAATGTCAGCATTTTACATTTGGAATACACTACATAATATCTTTACACTCTTCCCCAGCACATCAGTTTACTATAGTTAGGTAAAAGCAAGAAAAACTATGTTCTTGCTTTACTAGCTATTTGATATTTCAACAAGATGGAGGTGTCTCTTCCTTAAATTTAAATAAGGTTTGGGATTTCATCATTATGTGTTAAAATAAACAGTGCTGACATTTTAGGAGAGAAACAAGCTGCCCTCTGCTTTGGTATTCCTATCCATAAAGGATTAGTTGTTTGCAAGACCTCCCAAAGGCGACCGCCGCTCATAGACTCATTCCTGTGGTCTGTGGCAACCCTACCGAACACATTTGTAAAGAGAGTTAAAGTGCAGACAGATAATATTTTATTCTATTAAAGCAAAACCAAAAACCAAACAAAAAGCTAAGGAAAAAAATATTGTGGCATTTATCTCACTTACCTTCTACCTGACAGAGACTTTTAAAATCCTGCTTTTCATTCCTATGAAGGCAAGTTTGGAAACCTGGAGAGCCCATGCATCTGACCACCACTGGACTAGGGGGCACATCTACTGTACCCGGCCATGACTCCCCTCTCAGAGCCCAAGTGGGTGAAGCAACCCCAGTACCAAAAGTGACCGGTGCCTAACAATCCTGTACTGCAGATCACTGCCAGTTGTCCTAGAAGAATTATAGGGCAGCTTATACACAAGCGGTAGCTCAGTATGTCCAGATGATCGAGTTCGATAGGCAGGAATCCCATCGTACCTCTGCTTGGATACTCACAAATGATGGAAAATTCATGGCTTGTATATAAGACCTCCTTGTACCTTACCTTCAGTGATGGTGGTCATTTATATCAGTTATAGCTTGCTATAAACTGATTTTTTTTCTTTTCTTTAAGCTTTCCTAAAGCTGTCTTGCCAAGTAATAGTATTCATATAACAGTTAAATGCAAATAACAAGACAAAGCAACTATACCCAGGCTTTTAATAAAGCAGAATTTATACGTTTGATTTTCTAAAGAAGTGCTTATTCAATACTAATTCTAACACAGCGAGCTACCTTTTAAAAATAGCCAGCTTAATGAAAAGCATAGGTCTAAAATGACTCGCAGACCTAGTCAGTCCTCCAAAGCCCTCAAAAAAATGTTCAACTTCATGCTGACTTCAGTCTGTCATCAAATCTAGGTTATAATTTAGGAGATTTGAATCTAAGAACTAAATTACTTTTTCCAGTGCTTTTCACAATATGGTGACTAATGTTTAAACTACCTCTTTTGCCTAAAACACAAGTGCAAATAGGATTAAAAGTGCAGTCGTATCTATTTTAACAGGAAATTCATGACAAACAGCTCCCCAGTCTCCAACATATCCCTATTTGGGAATTTTTATTACCCTCCTTAAGCACACACGTGGGAATGAGCATTTATATCAATTTTTTTTCCTCTCAGATGAGGAATCTGGCAATTTAGACAGTTATATGGGAGCTAAGCACACTTCTCCTCTATGAAGCAGCTCGCTCAACCATGGCCTCAAGAAAAACAGCAATGTCATGGAAGCATTTCCAAATGAGATGAAAGCTGTTTCTGAGGTGCCAGGCAGCAATAATGAAGAAGAACCGTGTCCGTCACTAGGTCACCAGCATAGGAAGTGGTGTCACCCACCCAGACCACAGAAGCACTGCCTGGGAGTCTTTGGTCAAATCCCAGCTGCATCCCCATACCTCCTGTTTCTTATCAGCTTATGATGATATGGGAGCAATATGAGCAACCTAAAACTATAACTTTTGAATTTTCATCTGTGGTGTTCGGAGCTGCAATTAGCCTCAACCAAATTTTAATTCTTTCCAATTAAGGTCAGGAATACTATTAAGCATTAGACTGACTCCTGAGCATGACCTACCACCAAGCGATCAAGTTTTCTTTCCTATCCAGCCCCTCAGACACCTCCTTCCTATGCCACCCCAGCAGCAAGGGATGATCCAACCTTGAGGTGCATGGGCCCAGGGCTGGCCAACAAACTTCTGCAAGGATGACCATGGGCCTTTCCACCGCAGGGACAGTGCATCCAGCACATACCTGCACTAGCCTTCCTTGCAGCAGGTGTTTAGAGGGGCTCCCTCAACCTGTCCCCAAAGTGGACACCATCAAAGGCACTGGTTGCTTGGACAGTAGAGCTGAAGCACTGCAAACCACATTACAGACTTATTACAGGATCGTTTTAATAAATACGCACTTGCCAGAAGTTGTTAACTTTTCCACCACAGGTCCTCGCTTTTGTTGCCCTTTTATCATTTCCATGTATTGTTTATATGTTTATATACTTAAGGTCACTGGCTTAGCAGCATGCATTGCAGGTCTAACGTGCTGAGAAAAACTATTTACACCTCAACATGGCTGTCTACTATAGCTTTAGCTATCTAACAACTTCAATTTGAATGACGTATAAGGAAACCTCCAACTATTGCATCTGGAAGACCTCAAGTTAGCCCAGCCAACAGGTCTCACCACACCTCTAAGGGAAAGGGAAGTCCAAGAGCAACTGCCAGAGTACGAGCTGCAGCTGGAAATTATTTTGTTTACTGCAAATGCTATGCAAGGAAGACTGAAAAGCAGCAGCGATCTCAAATAGTTAACGGCTGTACTTAATAAACTGGCCAAGGAACCAATTATAGTGGAAACTCATTGATTAAGGTGCATAAAGAAGAGTGCTGTAGTTCTTCTGCTTGCAACAACAGTGAAAGATGACAAAAATTAATAATCTCAGCTGACTCCAGCTAACTAAATGATCCAGCTAACTAGACAGTTTTCCCTTCCCACAGTCTAGCTTTAGAAAAAGTAGCTTTTACCCTTCGTAGCTCAAAATACTTAGGGGGATAACATTCACAGCATGCCCACAGCACAAGAAGCAATTAACTGCTTTTGTGGGCAACTCATCACTGATGCAAAACAGATGCAGAACATCTGACGGTCACAAAACCTGTTGAGATTTTTCACAATGCTGCAAACATTGCTTTGGCTACAAGGCAAGACGAAAGCAAGTGAGCAACATTTGACGGGCACAATATGTGTTTTTATTACCTCATGGGGTTTTGTGGTTCCATGCCACAGACATGACTTTCTACTGACAATACTCTGGAATTTTTCAAAGGCAGTAATTTTTCAAAAACCGGGGAAAAGCAGCCTCAAAACCAGTGCAGCTGTGGAATTCTGCTATTAATGGGCACTTGACTCTGCAGCTACCGCTTACCTTTCCATTAGGTGGTGTAACAGACGCTTTGCTAGGGAAACTTGCCATGGTGGCTCTCAACTTCTATTTAGCTTTGTTTCAGACCTCTAGAAAATCCCATATACCTGAAAACCTGCCTGCTTTTCCCAGCATTACCAAAAACCTCATCTTTCTTATGCTGTTACACTTTCATGAGACTACCACTATCTTTCAGGAAGACACTTTCCTAACAGCCAATCATTGATTTATTCTCATTGTACTCTACTAGAGGAAGGTAGCAAGAGCCCTATTGATGAGTCAGGACACTGCAATTTTGATTCTCAACAGCTGAGAGATGATCTTGCATGGCAGAGGACAGGTTTTATTTAAACATTGTCTCATTTTTTCCTGTGGGCTGATGCTTAGGAACAGTTTATCTAACAACACTGGTCTGCTGACATATTTACCATATTTGTTTTTTTTAATTATTCTTTACATCCCACATTCACAGAGGTGCAAAAGTTACTACCCAAAATCACAAAATCAAATAGTTACCTGCTTAGGTACTAGACACTCACACTATTTAGCCAGTTCATGCTAACTTGAACTATTTTCAGCATATGAAGGGCACAGGCCATTTTTAAACCATGTAAGCTTCTTTTAATCTATTTAGAGACAACTGTCCCTTGACAGATCACCACATATCCTCTCATAATTAAAGAATGCCTGCGAGTTAGCATCATAAACTGTGCATGTTGGAGGGATGTGCTTTTCAAAGGAAAGCAACAGGTGCGGGACATACTCTGTATTTGAAAAACAAAAGTGTAAATAGAGACAAGTAACATCACTTGTGGCACCTAAACAATGAGATAATGAATGTTTACGAAGGAAAAAATGACACAGATTACACAGCGGACTGAGGTAGGATGGACTTGGGCATCATTGGGTCAGGTAAGCTGCCTGTACGGTACCAGATGTTGAGCCATAGGGAACCCATAATAGAGAGGACACAGTGAAAATTATTATTTTCCCGTTCTTAAAATCAGGATAACGGGGGGAGATTACATTGATTTTTAAAAGATTTGAAATAAATGTCATTAAGCATGTCATACAGATACATCAAATACAAACTCCCACATTTTCTGAAAAGGAGAGAAAAAGTTTCACACTCAAATATATTCACATACTGTTCAAATTCACAGGTAAGAAGAATCATATTCTAAGGAAAGTTTCCACTTTCCAGAATGCAAGCTTTTCCACATATCTGGCCTTGGCCACGAGCGCAGGAAGCGCCACTGCTCACACACGGCTGCCCAGCAACTGCCAAATCCCAAGGCTACTTCAGGCTCTGGGAAGTAAACCAACAGCGCTTTAGAAACCTTTTGATCAGAACACTTTTGGACCTGGGTCAAACAGCTATTATTCAAGCTCGCCGTCTTTCTGGCAGTCTCATTAAACTATTGAATTCAATGGACATTTGACTTAACACTAGCACTGGAGACTCAAAAGCAGCAGCAAGAAAGCTTTGCCTAATGTTTGCAGAAAGTCATCGTTTTCTTGATTTTCTGGTAACTTCCCACTAACACTACTCTTTGCATAACTAATATAGGGAAGAAAAAAATAATTCTCAGCATCCCAAAGCACTACAAACAGTATGGTCATGTCTATCTCAAGAAGTTTTTAATCAGGCTGTTTGTGAATTGGTAACGCAGTCAAAACCAGCTCTGTGCTGCTGTATTCCTTGGGAAGCTGCAGCGCACGTGAAGCACATCAGATTTTCAAAGCACAGCTCCCCCTCCTCCTCCTACTTCTTAATTTGAGACTTTGCTCTAGGTTTCCTTGTATGATGTAACTTTCTGCAGTTGAATCAAAAGCTGCTGAAGGCTTCCTCTAATAAAAACACCAAGGGAAAAAGAAGTCATCGGCAGCACGATGACAACAATGATGACAAGACTGGTTTCCATCATGGTGAAAGAATTTCTTCAACTTTATGTTCCAGTCCTCAAAAACTCATTAGGATGAAACATGCCTCAGCAACAGATACAGAATAACTTCAGCAGTTACTACCAATAATTTTTATAGCTACGCAGTGGCATGCTACAGCACCCCCACAATTCTTGTCTCCCTTTTGCCATCGGTTTCTTATGGCATACTGATTAAGTCAGCTTCAATTGTCTCCTCTTTAATTAATCATCCTACATTTAATGCTTTTAAATTAAAGTAACAAGTACAAATATAAACAGGTATATAAATAAGTGGAAAATGAAGCAGTCTGTAGGAAACAAAAATGCAAAGAAAGCGATCAGTTAAACTACCTCTATCCTCTCAGTCATAGGATGAATTTGATGTGCTTTATGCAAGGAGCAACACTATGTATGTCTTAATAAAAATATGCCACCCAAGACACTAAAAAGATTTTGGCAATTAAAAGCTGAGACCTCTCAACCTTGGGTTCAGTCACTTTCAGAGGAGATTTTCAAATGTTTCATAACTACATAAAATTCTGTCCCGTTACTGGATGAAGTTGCTGGTACACACACCTTGAAGGGTCTCATTCTTTCAGCAAATTAAACATTGTAGCTTCTTCAGACTGCCCATGCAGGCCAGACTTGTTCTAACTCAATTACTATAGCTGGCATAAAAACAGCGGGCAAAATTTGATAATTTATCACAAAAAGAACTATCACTAAGTAATTTATCAATAAGAGAAAATGAATTCTTCTAAGAAAACAAAAAAAAATACAATTTTTTCCATGTCTAAGCTTATCATTACGTCTTTTAACAAACCTCACAGAGCAGAGATTACTGACTCCATGGAAAAGGGCCAGAGAGTTGTGCTAACGTGTGGAGATGGACAGTTTACCTTGACGCATCCCAGTGCCCTGCCCTTCAACATTCTCTCCTACTCCCTTGTAAACTGGCTCAAGATTTGGCCAGGCATTTTTTTTCCCCTTTAGAGTAATGAGCAGCCAAATACAGTACACAAAGAACCGTAATCAAGCTGAAATCCAGGATTATGTATGTCTGTAGCAGCACTCTGTATTTTGCAAATACAGCTAAAGCCTGTGAGGAGGAAGCACTGCAATGTATCAGACACCACACGCATACAGCAGCATACAGCTTTGTTAAAACAATATTTGCTTTCAGACACCAAAGCAAAGATCTTCAGGGCATGATACCAGGACATGATACTGTTCGTTTGCTGTGTGAGAATGGGGCTGGACTATTTTGTTAAATGTCTGAGTCTGCTTATACATCTTTCACTCCCTTGACAGAGTATAATCAAGGACTGATTCCCTCAAATTAATGCAACCCAAATGATTCTCTGTATCCTCAAAAAAAGCATACAGATATACCCATGAGTAATATTTGGACCAAATACACGTACTGTGGGGTATGGAGGAGTTTTAACAGCTGCATTGTTCTAATGCAGCTGTTCACAATTACTGGCATGCATTGTGAGGCAGTTCTGATTACTGCCTGTCTAATCTATATATAAATGCATTATTATGCTACACCAAAGTCTGGCATTTAGATGGCATCTGCAAGGCTTCAAAACTGCAGTCTATCTGTGATGCCCCAGCTGGCTATTTTAGTGTGCCAACAGAATTAAAATGTCATTAAAGATCACACCACTCTCTGAGGTATCTGTGTTATTTTAAGAAGTGAAGATAAACTGTGGCCAACTTCACATTGTTTCCTTAAATCTTTCACTCAGTAACTATGGTCACTGCTTAAAATATATGTGCAAGGTCAATGGCACCACAATTTACACGCTAGCTAATGAGCCCCTGGAAGTTCAAAAAGGTATTTGATGGGTTGCATATGTCAAACCAGAAACGGGTTGAAAAGTTTCACCTGAGATTGTGAATGGCAAATCACCGTCAGTCATAACAGGAGAACCTACTCACTCTTTCAAAGGCACTAGCAGGAAAATCTGCTATTTGAGAGTGGAGTTGGGGCGAACATTTAAATTATTTACCTGAAATACAAGAACTCAAAGCACTGGCTCACTGACTGCAGAAAATACTCATTACAAACAGTTGCATGCTAATTCAATCCTGCAAATTATTGTTATATGGATGCTGTTTTAGTAAAACGTACTGTTCCGCTAAGCCATGGTAAGGAGTGTAACTCCACAGTATACCACTCAAAGGCATTTTTTCAGGGGGAAAAAACCCATGGGTGTCAGCCATTTCCTACAACAGTTTTTAGGCATGTGTTCGACTTGGAGCTAGGAAATACTTGATGTAAATTGCACTCCTTGGGCAATCTCTGTGGACAAAGATGAAAAGTTCAACTGTCCAGACATCTTTTCTTAATAACGTATTTATGTTAAGCAGACAAGGGACCAATATTCTTTTTCTTCTGCCAACTGCTATCTCCAAGAGGAAACACCCACGAAGAAGAGGAAAAATACTTCACTGACCTGTGGAAGGCTTAGTATTTCTGCAGTCTCACATTAAAATGAGAAATTATTTCTTCACTGTCCTGGAAAATATTCTGTGTGCTTAAACAAAGCTTGGGTCAGGTACCATGGTTTGGAAACCAACAAAGTAGTGCTGGCCACCTCCTAATCTCCATGCTTGGTATCCCATGTATGTCCAGTTGCAGTAGCCACATGCACAAAGCCTGATTTTTGGAGAGTTCTCAGCAAGGCTGATCCTTGCCTACCCAAGCCTTTCCTACAGGCTTGACCAGCACCAGAGGTGCAGAGTTTGAAATGGTTGCGACTACAGGAGTTTCCTAATCCCACACTGAAAGATGTCCACATCTGCCATCACAGAAATCTGATCATCTTTTGGGTACTGTCCATTTCTACCAGTTTTTCCTTTTGCCTCCCTGCCTGACCATTGGTAATCTACAGTGACCTAAAGCAGGGAATAGTATTAGACCATTAATGGCATATATTGTATCTTCATTTCCACATTTTTACCTAAATGGGTGGCAGTGAAGTCTGACAGATCCTCTTTAGGAAGAGCAATTTAAAAACAAACAAACAGCAACCAACCAATAAACTTCCCAAACCAAAATCAAACAAACACACACCACCACCAGAAAAAGAAAAAGAAGAAAAGAGACCTATTCAGATTGACAGACAAAAAAGGAAAAAATGCTGAAAATGTCAAGAGGTAACTTAATGATTTGGTGACTCATCACGAGAGGAGTCTTCCATGGTGTTTAAAAAAACAAACACAAAACCAAACAGCAGGAAGATGGTGCGTCATAGAAAGGATCAGATGAATTCTTGGCATTTTTCAAGAATAAAATCATTTGGGCAAATTATGCAATGAATAGGGCAGTGAAGAGTAAATATCTAATGTTTGCAGTTAGTCCAGCTCACCCTCATACTTCCTTCTGGCCTCACCCACAGTGTGCAGCTATTCATGATATCTTATCTTAACAAGGAGACATCCTTGTTATATATATATTTTGGAAAAAAAATGGGGGAAAAAAACCTCAATTCAACCAAGAAAAATATCCATTATCAAAAGTGAAGGTGTAGCTTTAAAATAAAAATTTGCCATAAAATTACGTCCTCAGACAAAGCCACCTAGCAAGCCACAAACTCCTCCATCTCTTTTTTGCAAAGAAAGAGAAGGAAAACAAGAGGAATCGTTTCACAGTATCCTTTATTCAGATCTTGATCAAAGATGTGCTGTGCCTGCTAATTACTGACTTATGGCAGGAACAGTTCAGGCCCAGCCCTGCAAGTTATAATATTTCTCCAGGAAGGCTGCTAAATGCCTCAGGCTCCATTATTTTTAACAGCAGATTAAGTCCTTCTCATTAAACAAAGAACCCTTTTTTCTCCACATCAAGAGAAATTCAAAACTTTATAACTGTATTTTATTCCAAAATACACATGTTATTTCTGGTATAAAAACAAACACATAGAAGTTTGGAATCCATCCTCCCTACCAAGATAAATCTACCAGATTATACCACCTTATGATTACATGAAATGTAGTTCTGATTTCTCCAACATATCCCCCCTCCTTTGCAATTATCAACAATAATGTTGATTTGATACATTATTAATTTTAGCACTGGCTTGCTACCCTCACCTCTATGCATTCTGTATAAGAAAAACTGTAAGTGGTATTTGTTCTTTATTTGCAAAAACTACATTAGTTTAACAGCTAATGTAAGTAAATATCATTTGTTTTTGTAAAAAAAAAAAAAGTGACCCATAGATTTTAATTAGTTTAAAATACTAGGGCTGGGATTTCTCTGGAACCTAAAAAGCCCTGAACCCTGTGCTACCTTAGCCTAACAGCCCTTCAGTGTGCCCTCTGCTTTCTGCTCCAAGAAAACTCCCTTCAGCCAAGCGTAATAGATAACAAAATCCCACAGCCATACTCCCTTTCTAATTTAGTTATTCAATGTTGCTTCTTTGTAGGCAGCTCCAACACAAAAACATCAGTCCCAGCATTCACCTAACATCACACTAATGAGTGGTCTCTTACGGGTTAAGAGGACTTTGTGGAAAACGACTGACTTGTGGAGCCATCACCTTCCTTCCAAAGCTTGGAAAGGAGATAACTGGCAACTCCTTTGGCCAAGAGACTCCAGGATCACTATTGACAGCAGCCACACTTATAAATTTCAGTACTTGAGAGGCCTTGAATGGAAAATATTACACATTTTTGTACTTGCAAAAACTGTAATACGTTATACTTACACAGTATGTATATTTTGTGACTCCATGTGTCACTGAAACTTAGAGCCTGCTCATGTGGAGTGACTTGGTACATTACCGAAAAATAATCTGTTAGCAATCAAGAGCATTAGTTATCTCTGAAGTATCTGTGCTCATTAAAAACTTTGGCTTCCTAAACTCTGTAATACATTTTAAGAATGTGTTTTCTACATTCCATATTTTGCATAGAGCTTAACAGTTAGAAAGGATATTTTATGGTCAACAGACTAACTGCTCTGGGTCTGGCCATTTTCCCTCCAAAAGACATTAAGTGAGCGTTAAAAGTCCATTCTGCCGAAGCTCGCATTATTCCCATAATCCAATCCCTTCAGCCAAATGATCCCTCTTGTACAGCAGCATCAGCCAGAACTTAAACGCAAACAACAGCCTAGGCAAAAAAAGCAAGCCCCCCAGAACATCTGCCACTCAGAAAACCCATTTAATTGCCTGGCGAAGACTTTATTCCAACCAGAAAGCAACACCAAACACCAGCTTTGAAACAGAGAATTGATGTCAGCAGGTGAGACTGAATTTTGTGTGTCTCAGACAATGGCTTACAGCCACTCAAATTTCACCATTAGTATTTTGGAAGATTTCATGCTCAGCCACATCCACACAAAAATAGCTTCTAAAGCCTTCAGGGTTTTTTGTTTGTTTGTTTTGGGTTTTTTTAAGTAATATTTTAATTGTATCTTGGTATGCATTAGAAGTGTTAGGAAATTAAATCTTGCCAAAACTGTGGAGAAAAATACTCAGCAGACATAAATTATAAGTTTAAAAGTTGTAAGGCGTTAAGAGGAGCACTGAAGATCCCAAAATATGAAAGCTAATAAATCTGTTGTGAATTTAAATGCAAGAGAGACTGAAATAATTTGCAAATTTCATTTTACAGACAGATCCCGCTCAGCTTACACAGTCCACAAGAATGCTGGAAAAACGCGAAAGCCTAAACTTGCGCCAATGTTTTACAAAGTAAGATGCTAACAAAGTGTTTGGTGCAAGTTCAACTAAGCCTAAACTGAGGAAAATAAGCAAGAATAAGAATAAATTTCTCAGTCTATAAGAGAAGTACATGTCATTAAGTAAAAATAAATAAATCCAGGTTCAGTTCTGGTTCAAGCACACACATCTCCCCCACTGTAGCTATGAGTCCTGTTTTAAGCAATTACGGCAAACTTGCCCAGTTTTTAAGTGGGCAAATTACTACCCAAAGCATTCTCGAGATACTTGCAATAACTTTTTTTTTCATGCCTATACATTTATTGCAACTGGATTTGTTTTTAAACTCTCATGGATCAGAAGAAAAGGCAATCTTTGTCATATTTTTGCAGAAGAAAAGGTCCTTCAGCAGTATGAGCCAACACCAACATCGCTGTGCTGAGGATGTGCCGCACCATTTTCACTGGTTTTATCCCACGTTTTCTATTTCTTTACCTTCTTCTGCAGAACTTAGACTATCTTTCCTTAAAAGCTTCCTCATTCTTTAGAACACAATATCCCTTTTGACAATTGTTTCCTTCCTGCTCTGCTCCCTTTGCTCTTATCTTTATAATCTATACCTAGATGCCCATCATTCCCACTTCTCAGAGCTCCCCAAAATTGGCTCCATCACACACTTCCCTTGTATTGATCAGTGGCCTCAGGGCTGGAGAGAGGAAGGATCTGACCTCTCCAGCAGCAGCCGGTGGTGTCAGGTCATGCACAAGACAGAGGACGACTATGGAGCAAACACCAAACAAATGCAGAAGGTTAAAAGGGCAGCTCAGAACCTTGCTGAAGTTGAGGTAGGGTCACTCAAACCTCCTTTCTTATCACAGGAAGGGAGGGAAAATTTTGTTTGCAAACACGTATTGGGCAGAGGCTCAAACACAGAAGGGCTTCACCAGAAGTGTCACAAGGTCAGGAGGAGAGCACGTCCTCTGGGCTCTACCCCAACTGGTAACCAAAGTCCTTTCAAGACCAGAAATTGCAGCATCTCCACGAATGAAAGAATCTGCAAATGAGAAACTGCAAAGACAAAGAGCTTTTTTTTTTTTTTTCCAGGAGGAATAAGAATTCGGCTGTGACTAAGCTGAAGTGTCAGGTGACTCCTCAAGACTTCCCAGCTCAGGTCTCAAACTACAGAGTTGATAAAGGCTTACACCTGGTGTAGACCCTGTCAAAAGCAGAAAAGGGGCACAGAAATTGATAAAGAAAATTGACTTTTTTTCCCCTGCATAACCCACTGTGCATCAAGTGAAAGTGGGGTACGTTGTGCACAAAGCTGGAGTAAAGTGCAACAAAAAAACCACCCCCCCAAAAAAACCTGTGAGAAAATACTTTCCATCTGCACACAGCAGAAACACCTTGATGTTGTCAACCTGAGACAAGAGTCACAGGGATAGATCTATGAAACAACGCCCATAAGACCCCAATTTAATTATTAGTTACAAGTGTTTATGACAATCAAACCCACATCTCTTGTGTAAGCAGCCAGGTTTTCACCACGCAGGGGTTACAAAGGCATGGTTTACTTCTCCCCTCGCTGCTGAATCATCAGGTATGAGCCACAGCGGGTCTGGGTACCAGACTAACAGGTTCCCTGATCCAATACACTCCTCTAAGACAATGCCATCCCTACAGTTCTGCAACTCTCTCATTATTTTTCAGGCTTAGCATTCAGACCAGGACAAATCCACTGAAAGACACACTGCACAGTGTCAGGCCAAAACACAGCCCACTGGAAAATGCGAGGCGGTGGTGGGGATGTAAAAATCAATATATACACAGCTCTTTGTTATTCAACCACCAGGCTAAGCTGGATTTTACTTCTAATACTGAACTAACAGCAGCATTAAAAGATGAAAAACTCAGGTCTATTTTACTGGGCAGTGAAACTCCAAAATCTAACTACTATTTAGCAGTTCAAAGCAGATTTACATCATCATCAAAATGTAAAAATAAGTAAGACAATTGATATTTGCCTACAGGCCTTTAACAAGAAGAAAATACTTGCGGGAGAACACAGACACACAGCTCACAAGGAACTAAACAAAAGTGACGGGTAACAGTTACTCCTGATTTAATCATCACTGTGATACTTTGTTTTCCTTAGTATCTCCTATTGAAGTCCTCAGAGCCTCCATAGCTATCAAGTAAGATCAAATTTGACTGTGTGAACGGTAGATAAAAGTTATCTACATAAGAAAAGAGGAAACTTCTAGTTTTAGGAAGTAAAACATTAAAGCCAAACCAAGTCTGCTTCAAAGACAGAAATTGAACTAGAAATCATGAAATTAAAACTTAGGCTTAACCACTAAATTGGTTCTGACAAAACAACACCTGAAATATCAAGATCACTAATGGAAAACATTTTGCAAGTAATATAAGATCTTTTAAAAAGCTGTAATTAGCTGCCGCACACAGTAGGTAGTATTACCAGAGAAATTAAATAAAACCAATGTTGTGCTACATTATGCTGCAGTGCTTATGGAGTATCAGTGACTGTCACTGTGAGTACCACGGAAGTCCATCAGAAAAAAAGGAAATTAAAGCCAGAATTGCATCAAAGGCCTCCTGGAGAGTAATTCTGCATGAAGATCTCTTCAAATGAAACAAAATACAACAAAACCCTAAGAACATCGCTTTTCTGAGGCCTTGCTGTAGCTCAGAGGAAAAAAAAGCCTCTACACTCCCCTCTGAGGATTATGTATAAATGGGAGGAAACAGTTGCCAAAAGAGCTTCCTGAAACACAGCTATGAACCTTTCCCTCAGAATAATTAAAAAGCAGGACTTAACCCGGGGAATCACCCTAAGAGCAAACAACATTGTTTGCCTATCACCCATCAAAATCTGAAGCACGCAATTGGCTCAATTTATGCCTTTTTCTGAAAAAAAAAAAACCAACCAAAAAACAAAAAACAAACACACAAAAAAACCAACAACCCACAAAAAAACTCCACCCAGAATAAACCAACCCAAACAAAACATTACCCCCCCAGAAAACCAAAAAAATCTCAACCAACCATCATCTGTGTGAAGAGAAGAGATAAAGAAAAATAAAAATTACACAGAGTGAACTTCTGTAGCCACTGCAGGTCTTGAAAACGGAGGTGTAACCCCAAGCACCTGGGATATAATGGCTAGCGAAAGGCTAATTTGGTACTGCACTGTCAGCTGAGACTAAACACTTCCCCTCATGTAGGAAGCTTGCTCTTCTACCTATTAAATAGAAGCTCTATTATTTATTATTTATGCACATCACCTACAGATTAATAGGAGAATATTAGATTTTTCCATATTTGTCAGATATCTGTGCTATACCTTGTACAAAGCAAAGGCATTTCTCACTGGTTAAGGGCTAAAAAAATAAATAAAAAAAAGCAAGACAACCACTTAAGGCCCTTTAGTTACCACTTGATCCATTGCAAACAGGTGGGAACTCCTGGGATCCAACACTTTCTCCCTCCATTTTCAGTGAGGGACTCTCGGGTTACACGAGACTCACAAACCTCCTCCCACAGGCACTCACTACCCTGCAAATAGTGATGCCCCAACTCATTTCCCACCCAGCTGCTTCTAAGGCTTTGCCGATTATAACATCTGAGCTGTCCTCCCAAGCAGCCTCTCAACTCACCAACCCTCATTCCGCCAAGGACTTGGACTATGAGGGTAGGAATCCTGAAAATTTATCCCAAATTGAACTTACAGGCTCCCAGCTTGTGAGAGGCGATTACTTCATGACAGCTGATTTTCGAAATATCCTCCTAATCTGACTGCCCTCTGGTTTAGCCCACCATGATACAGTATGCAGACAAAACCCCAAAAGCATAATAGTAAATTTGCTGCAATTGCTGCAACTCAAAGGTGGTATTTTGCACTTCTCTGGGGGTAAATAAAGTAAAAATAAAAATAAATATTAAAAAAACACATTATGTATTTCCTTCTCAACCCTCATCAAATTCTGTGTTTCATTCCAGGGCTGCTCCTTCGCTTTATTTTCTTTGCCTTTTTTTTTGTGGTGGTATTAATGATATGGGGGGTAGCACGGGGGTTGCAGCTGTAACTGAAATAAAAGTTAAAAATGTCTTTAAACTTCAAGTTGAAGGAAACATTTTGACCTTTAGTAACTAATGATCTACCTTTTGCACCTGGTGTTGTCCACTATGTGTATTTACTACTGTATTTATGTCCCCATGCTACATACTAAATCAACCTCAAGAAACCAAATGGCCTTTACATGTCCTGATCTTTTGCATCTCTAAAGATGCCCAGGAAGGCTCTAAGGTGCACAACATGGGGAAGGCTGCTGTTGCTTAACTAGCCCTCATGCCCACCCATTTTCCTGGCAGATGGGTAGATATAATCTTGCAAAAGTCACCGAACTCCATTTTCACCCAGCAACTTTCCATTTCCATCCCAACAACTCTTTGAACTTGATGGCAAGTCTGTAGTTTGTCAGGTTGACTGGGCTGCAGCATGTTTTGTGGTTCATCTAATTGCTCGCTGACGTGCAGCAAAGTGCTGTGTGCAACAAAAGATTTTGAACTCCAGCTGAAGCAAGAGCTGTACCCTTCCATTTACTTAGTTTGTGGGCAGGCTTTCCAAAGGCACGGCTTAGCTAGCCAAGCCCATCCAGCTGCTAAACTGGGAGCAAAAGCTTTCTACCTTGTCTCCAATAAAAAGCAATAAAACAAAATGCATATACTTATGCACCAAGACAACTTTGTATGAAAGAAGAAACGAGCATCTTCATTAGTTTGGAATTCTTTGGACAACTTTCTACCCAACACCACTTAATTTAAAAAGCAGATAAGACAAGAAGGACTTAAGATGCGTCAGTTGCTTGCACTGCAATGTAGGGCACAAAAAGCCACACGTAAAACCCTTCCAGCTTTAGAAAAACTCCTGCTAGTATGCCAGTGTATGAGCCTGGAAGGCTTCAGGTCAGCTGTCACCCTGCACCATGGACACACACCAGCAGCTGCAGTCCCAGCTGTGGTCTGGGAAGCTGCCCATGATCTGAGGAGGAGGACATCTTCAATGAGACACCATCAGCAGAGCCAAGAGAGAGGGGACACCTGCCAGGATCTAGATCAGCAACGCCTCACCTCCAGGTTCTGAAGCTCCTGTTTACAAAGCTCACAAGAATGTGAAGAGCCTGCAGAGTTCATGGGATTTACTTCAAAGAAACGCCGGCTCAGAAATGGTTTCTGCAAAATTGCAGATTAAAAGCAACTTTCTCAGCAGCACCCGCTTACTGTACATTGCACAACAGTGCTGGTCCTGCAGGTCAGGTTACTTACAGACTCAAAGGTCAACCTTTGATCACCTCTTCCTCAACAAGCTATGTACCAGACATCTCTATCTGCCACCGCTGGGCACAGAGGGCCAGGCAAACCCCAGCTCTGCTCAGCATTTCTCCTCAGCCCTGTTTATCAAATGGTTTGGAGCAAATCCCAAAGCAGGCAGGATGAGGGCCTAGCAAGCTGGGCAACCCCACACGTGGTTCTACAGACTTTCATATTGAAAAGAGCCCCCAAGGCCAGCACCAGCAGCCCATACAAATATTCACATCCACCTGCTCCCAGGCTGACCTCCCATTACAGCCTTGCTGGCACAGCTCTTCTTCCACCCCCTCAACAAAAATTTCTGAAAACATGTGAGTTCAGTGCTGCCAAAACAGAGAATTCAGAGATCATGAGAGAGACTAAGCGACAAATCACCAGATGCTATTAACCAATATACTCTGAGAGCCATATTACTTTGCTCTACCTTATTCCTTTTCTTGCCTGGTCATGCAGGCTATCTTACGCAGCCCTAAGTAATGTATTTTTGGTTTTAATAGAGACTCTTCTATTACCACGTTTTCCTGTTTCTGCAGACCTGGCTTTGTAACCTGAATGCTTCTTTGGAAACATTTTTCCATGCAATTCCACAAGAATAACACAATAAAACAACACAAAAGAGACTCAGGAATTTTAATACACAGAGGAGCAAGGCAGATCTGTACCTGCATCATTAAGCCGCTTTGATTCATTCCCCAAATCTCTACTGCTTTGAGCTTACAGGCTACTGAAAACTTTTGACAACCAGTTCTTTTTTCTAACTCTAGCTAACCACAGAGCTTTAAGTCTTCAAGTTGCTGAAACACTGGCATTTGGCAGAGAGAAGGCCACAACGTTTTAGGATCAGCAACAGATCAGAAATATATTACGTGTTTTGTAGTAAAACTTTCAGAAAAGTTTGCTGTCAATAACAGAAAGCTCAACGGGAACATTTAAAGTTTCACAGGGCTATGCAGGCCTCCACTGAGTGAGCTATCTGAAATAAACATAATAAAGCTCAGTGACATGGGCTCAACAAGAGAAGTAAACCTCCATTTGGGAAAACTCATATTAATGATTGAGGGTAGTAATCTAGGATTGAGGAATAAATTGCCCAAGGTATTGACAAGCAGCTCAAATAAAAGCACAGTTTGTTTATATACTCCTAGCTGTATAACCTCTACTGACTTGTAATTTTTCTGTGTCTCAACTGCCTTGATTAAAAATATGGTCCATATTTTGTTAATCAATCAAGACAGAGTTCCGACATCCTTGAAGTAAGAGTTAAACAAGAATTAATATTACAGGAAAAATAATTCCAGCAAAACCAATGTTTTCAGGTTTAGAAAACATTACTCAGAGGTTGTGATGCTTTCAATGAATTTATTGCCTATATTCAAGTGGCAGAGGACAAACAACTGTCCTATATGCTAAAAAAGCAGATTGCCCAAGAACAAAACCAAAGTCAAAATGCCTATGTAAGGGAAATGATGATGACTAGTAAACCAAAGTAGGAGAAAAATAAGACATCCGAAAGCATTCTTATCATAGCTTCCTTAAAGCTCATCCTTATATGGTTTATGGAAACAAATTATCCACCCCAAGGAACCCATGACTCATAAACCTGAAAGCATGAGTTTTAACCATCATCTAAAAGTGAAGCCTGTATTGTTAATAGTTTGAAATCCTTTCTATACTTGTATTCTTTTTGCTTGCTCCTCCTCTTTTATTTTGCTCATAAGAGCCTCTTCTGCCATTTTATTTAGTGGTTATACTATTTTTCTCACCTTTCTATGGAGACATTTTAAACTTTAGAACTTCAGATTCCCCTATAACAGTGACTAAGGCTGGCTCTTGAGATGCACAGTAATATTCTCCATACTGCTATTATTTATTTTTGTGAAGTTAAACAGTTTACAGCTAACCTACACTAGGTGAATATTTCAACACCTGAGGAGCAAAGCACTCAAGTCTCTTAAAACGTGCTTTACATCAAGGCATCTCACTTCCCCATTTTGTCCACAGAGTTTGTCAGAAAACACATTCCTCACACAGCAAAATGCTCTTTCTCTTGTGCATTTCAAAAGCAGAGCAGGGCTCTCAACACACTAAATGGTAATATCATTATAAAAGTTTTATGATAAAAGCAAGTCTGGGAACAATAAAAATAGTAAGTAAAAAGGATACTGAGCTAGTCTTACTGCAGACAACCATTTCTGAAATGGGTAAATTGAAAAATGACCTTAGAAAATAGAAATCAAGTTATCCATAACATTTTTTCCCTATTACCCTACCTCAAATCATGAGCATTTCAGCTGTTCTTAAGCTAGAAGTCTAGACTGAAAGAAAAAAAAACAAAACAACAAAAAGATGAGGGAGAACAGTATGACAAAGATTCATACTCAGGCAGGCAGATAAATAGGTATCACGGCTTTTAACACTTAAGTTTACCAACTACAGAACATGGGCTTAAGGCTCATCTAAATTTTGTTTCCGAGTCCTGTCAACATGGACATCAAAACTACCCAGCAAGCCCTAGCTTCAGCTGTGACACTTGGGTAACCTTGCGATTTTAAAAGGTTTAAGGGAAGAAACCAAAAATGACTACAACAAAAATCCTAAAACAAAACAACCAAACCCCATAGCTATCACTGAAGTTCATCTACTGCTCTGTAACACCCATGTTCATTTGTGGAAATCCATTAAAGAGCTGGAAGCAGAAGTGTAGTGACAGCTCACTGCCAACCTACAGCATCCAAAAGGTTTCTGAAGCACTGCAATATAACAAGACAGATGAACAGCCTTGAGAATCCTCCTTTCACTGCCCAAGCCAGGAAATCCCAATGCCTTTTCTCCTAAATGACTAAATTCATAGGGAGAGCTGAAGGAAATTCCTTCACAAAGCACACTATAGCTGTACAGATCTGTTTTACAAAATAAAGAGGTAAATAAGTTCTATATTATAAAAGCAAAAAAGTTTCCCAGGCTTTTCTGCCTTCTTTTTTTTTTTTTAGAAAAATACCCCGTATTGCTCACTGACACTTTTTCCAGAAGTTTCACTACTATCATGATCTTATGATAGAGAAGACAGACACAATTCTTTATCTTTCTCACTTCCAAAGAATCATTAAAGCAGGAATTTGAAGAAACAGTCCCCAAAACCAATATTTAAAAAATAGGTGGTGGCTCTTAGCTGGTTCAGCAACTTACAGATTTATTTATGGAAGTCCATGCTAAGTTACTGAACTTGAAAATGTATCCAAAAAGCAAGCATCTGGTTTCCATCTCCACATGGGAATCAGGAAAGGGCTTTAACTGGAAAATAAAATACTGGGGTGCAAAGGAGCAAGATGTCAGTGAGGGAGGGACACATCCAAAGAAAAATTCCCTATATAACGCATTTTATGCTTCGAAACTCAAACTATCAAGAAGCTAAAGTTGCATGTTACAGGAAGAAAAAACACATCCCAGATTTTTAAGCCATATCTAACATGAAAAAATGAGCAAATAACACACCAAAATTATATTTTTATGACACAATTTAAAAATTATAACCTTCACAATAGACAGTGAGACTTGTTTACGGAACCACTTAATTCTGGAGACATATACCTGAAAATACTTGCCAACACAGGCAAATGTTAGGCACCTACTACTGTACATAGCTGGCAAGCACAATTTTATCTATTTGTATTTAAGCAAGCTCCAAGCAAAGCAGATTTGCAATTGTGACAGCTGTAATTCTGGTTCCTTCCAAGTGCAGAGAACAATTCCATACTTAAAAACAAACCCAACAGGCGATATTGCCTTACACAGGAAAAAAGGCAGCTTTTATTCTCCCTTCAAATATTTTGCCAACATTCATTTACAAGTTACAAAACATCTAAATTGGTTTTCCACAAGAGGTACGTGCACATCTGCCTCCATAAATATACTGCTTTAAACCTGTAAGTTAAGCTTTTGAAGGCATTGCTTTAACTATCCCTTCCCACCCCCCAGGCAAGCTACTTCTTGCCCTTTCTTTTGTTTCTCTCAATTATTTTTCCACTTGGCACATAAAGAATAGAGGAAGTCAAGTGAAAGCCTGACCAACAGTGCAAAAGCACATGAAGTTAAAATCTTTTAATAAGGAAGCTGATCATAAGGAATTTCCTCTCCCGCCTTTGCCACATAGAGTCATGAAGTTTCCTCCATACCTTTTAAAAGCCAAAGTGTCACCTCAGATGGGACCCACTCACGTTTACTGGCTCAGTAAACCCCAGGGCATATCACTCCTTTTCTACCAACTAGCATTTGGATCCTCAAAACACACACCAAAAAAAAACCCAATAAAAAGCCAGAGCAAGACCCTGTTTCTTTTTCAAATAACTCCTGATTACTTTGGTAAGCCTCTTCCTAGCAAACGGCAGAGCCAGCCTCGTCTCTGACATGCTAGTGGTATATCCAGACATTGTTCTCCATATTGCCATTATCTTCAGATTACACTTACATCTGCACCATTACATTAATTTCCACATATTCTACATGAATCTGTGTCAAATCATAACTGAGCAAGAGTAAAGCAGTTATCCATAGATGAGTGCACAGTACTTACAATTTATCATGAATAAAGGTCACTCAGTGCCACCACCAAAAACGCACCTAACTGAACTCAAGAAATGCAATTTTTTCCCCTATGACTAATTTAATCAAACTGAGTTCTTTCACATCTTGATAAAACATGGACACACTCACAGTGCAAAAGCAATTAGCTCAAGCCATAATGCTCTTCCAATTTTCTTGGACTTCAAAGTAACACCTCTAATCGACTGATCACTATGTTCCTTCAAAGGAGCAGCAAAGTAGGGCAGTATCTAAGAATTTATGTACTCTTTCAAGACTAACCTCAACATTCTTGCATTGTAGTTCAAACTATCATTAGTCTGTGTGGAAGTAGATAAAAGCTCAGAGAAGTGTAAAAACCTCTAAATATAATTAAAATTAGTAAAAACAAAATTAGATGCATCTTAGATATTTCTGTCTATGGCACCAAGTCATATTTTGAAGGCAATGTTGTTTCACATTGACAGCATCTCTTTAATCTTGCATGATAACAATAACAGCTCAAAATATTTTATTTAGTTTGGTTTGGTTTTGGGGGAAGAGTCAGGAACAGAAGAATATAATTATAGAGATCCTTCCGTATTAAATGGCTTATCTTGCCACCCTGTTTATACTTGCAAGCCATCCTTCCCATGAGCATTCAGCATCTGTAGTTAGCATAACTACAGTCCAGTCTGACTCCACAAGGCACTTTCTTCCAGGCTATAAAGAACAAATAAACAATTTAAGCCAATCTCCTGCTAACCAGCAGTCAGACCAAGGAAGTTTTCACAGGCAGAGGAGCCTGGAAAGCACTGTCTGGGGCTTTGGTTTCATGGGATCTGGGCAGGATTAGAAACAGCTGAGACCATGGGACTGCAGACTGGTAGAGTGACAAGAGAGGACATCTGTCCCACCCCCAGATGCTGGGACCAAGGCTTTTCCTTTGATCTCTGCTAGTCTGATCCTGACTTAGCCTTCAGCTGTCAGGTAGCAGACACTGGTGAGTCAGATGCTCTGCTGGGTAGGAAGGGTGAGAACAGGAGGGGAGCGGGCTAACTCATGATTAATTCAGTTTTCAAACCACTCATCTGTGCACCCAACCAGAAGCAGCCGCAGACAAGCCATTGCCTGACCGGGACACACCTGCTATTCCTTTCCTTTATCTGATATTAACCCTGCCCATCAATTCTGGTGATGGGAGGAAAGTAGGGCAAACTCCTACACTGCCTGCTGGGGTGACTCAGTGGCCTCTTGGAAAGTGCATTTCTAAATGACCTGCCTGTCTCGTTGGGAGATAGAAAAGCAAGTGACACACTACATACAGCTCATGATTCTTCTGATGAGCTGGTATAATACCTCTGTTTCATCAAGAAACTTTCCATGCAAACTTTACAAGTTTCACTCGAGAAGATGCCCTAGGCATGAACCACGCCACGAGATGCTCCTTTCCTCAGAAGTGAAACAAAGGGAATCCTTTATTAGGAGTAGCTAAGGGACAACAGGAAAAACAAGAAACAACAAGCAGGGTTCACCTGTAGCCTCTTAGAAAAGAAAGCACTTGCACAGCCATTCAACTACACATCATGCACAACTGGGAACAAGCACCATCACCCTTGAGAGCTGGACATTTGTCGAACCCACAACCATGTCACCTCTCTTTCTTAATGGACCCAGAGAGAGGTGGTCATTTCATTAAGGGCAGGATAATTTGTCAGAAAAGGTAGTAACTGGTGCAGAGATAATGTTACAGGCCTGAACCAACACTCATTGAGGAACTTTGCACTGCTAAAGGCACGAACAGCCACCACGGGATGCAACTGCTGTTGTTTTCTTTGATAACAAGAAAAGATGGTTCTCATTATGTGATGGCTTCACAGGCCAGTCCTCCTCCAAGTCACATCGTTAAATAAAACCACCAGTATTCTAATAAAAGCCAATATTTAGCCCTGGGAGACTTTTGAGAGCTTGAAGGAATTTCATGCTTGTGCTGCTGCTCTTCCTGCTTCAGTTCCCGCACGAGAGCATCCCACTCCCTTCTTCTAACCCCACCCAAAACATAGTCTAACAGCAGCATGCTGAAATTCAATAAACAGTGTTTCAGGAATTGGGAGACTAACTTCTATGGCAGATGCTGTATTTAGCTATGGAAGGCTGCTACTTTGTGAAACAGCAGTATCACTTCAGGAAACAGCTCTCCCCGACTCTGAGCTGCACAATTTCCAGCCATATAACTCAGGGGTTAACTGTTTAAATCAATCCATCATTCTGTTTGCCAATACAAATTATGATGTAGGACTTGACCCAAAACAAAGAAGTGTCCCGTGTCAATCAGAACCTGGATAAGGCCTGTTTTTAATTTAAAAAGTGTTAACAAAACTGAAGGTTAAAAGGAAGAAGAGCTAGACTTCTCTCAATGTAGAGCAGGTGACAGAAGGTTGGAAGAGATCTTTGTCTACTCATGTAATTAACATCTAATAAGTTTTCTAAAATGCTATAAATCAAGACACATTTCAGGCTACAGCTGCATCTCTTTAAATTGCGGCCACTTAACTCCGTGCACTTCGCCAAACCACTTACATGTTTTTATCCTCCAAACAATTGTTATCATGATGATTAATTCTTTTTTAAAAGAAAGAAAAAAGAATCCTACCTTTGCAGAGTCATGTTCAAACTGCCTGTACATGCCTTGATCTTGTTTTGTGCTTCTAGATGAGTCATCCCATCCGTACTTATCCCATCAATGGTGAGAACCACATCACCTATCCCCACGTGTGCTCGGGCTGCCTTGCCACCGTCGTTAAGCTGAAATATCACCAAAATAGTAAATGAGAAACTCGGATCATTTATGTTTATATTCTCTGAATCCAGGACCACAATATCTTACAGTGTTGTTTCATAGAAAGAAAAAAAAAGGTGTCTTTTCTTTATGTGAAAGCTGCTGTACTATCTTTCTGTCTGCTGAAGCAATATTTATAGGATCTTGTTCTTATTTCACTTGAATGAAAGGAAAAGCACTACACAGTACTGTCTGTTTTTCAAAATCAAACTCCACTTCTACTTTATTGACTGGAAGCTGTGCACAGGCACCAAGAGACGTAAGCAAGGACAGGCACACATAGCTTTCTGGATGCCAAGTTCCAGCCTCTTATCTCTTCATATACAAACTTTTTTCACAAGAGGAGAGAGGAAGACTGTAATTGAGCTTTTCCTACTCTAGATTTTTCATCTAAACAACCCCTTCAAAGTTTATGTATTTGTCAATGGTTGATCACGTGCATGGAAGACTTCATTGCCAGTGAAGCAGACTTTCCTCTAGCTGCAACTACTAGAAAGTCAAAAGTTCACCATCACATACAGATCGGTTACAGGACTTTGTTTTGCCTCTCTCTGTGGGGTTATAGCCCCCAGCAACCCGCAGTCTATTCAGACCAGAAAAAGAAAGGCCTCTTGCGCAGTCTGCCTCTTTGATCAAGGTCACTGGCAAAGTTCAGCTCAATTGCCTTTGGTCCACTTGAACGAAATAGTTTCGCAATAGAAACTTTTGTAAAGTTCACATTATTGACCTCGATTGAACAAAAAATTGATCTTTTAATCTGATGCCACTTAATCTCAACTAGCTTCATTCCCGAGAACAGCAATGGAAATAAAGCAACACATGGTAAGATCTATACACTGATTTATATACCTTGTTCTCAATCTGCTGATCACCTTATAGCTGGCTACAGAGAGCAGTTGAAGTCCCAAATGGTTCACATTTCCTCTGTTTCCAGATGTATTTCCTGCCTTAAAGCAGAGAAGTTGTAGCTGCTTGCGCTGTGCATACAAAACCTCACAACTCTTCACTCTGCCTGCAAGCATGAGACTATTCCTTGAAGAAAGTTCTGTTCGTTTTAGGGAGGTGCTGCAAAAAGCTGAATTACTTCATCTTTATTTCCAAAAGTGGAGTTCACCTTGGTTTAGTTCATTCAGTAGAGATCAAGAATTTTTGTATTTCCTTTTGACCAATCACAAAGTACAGTTCCCACACTATTCACTTCAACAGGTGAAGTGAGGCAGGTCTTGAAAACTGCCTATGGCAAAGGGGCAGAAAATGTGAAACATTAGAGACTCAGTCTTTGCATTTGTGTACAAACAGCCACTTGACAGTAAACCTGTGGAAAGTGTCCCTGCGATGGTTAAGGCTTTCCCAAAATCTCAGAGACTCTAGTCCATGACAGCTGTGACACACATATTGGACAGCATCTCAAGACAAATACTTTAACAGAGGAAAAACTACTGCTGAATGCTACAAGACAAATGCACATGCAATACTTCAGAATGTGTAATTTGATGATACGTAGACTGAAAGCAGGAAATTTAACATTCGGTGGATCATGGCTGGCAATTTTCAACATCAATCTATATGCCACAGATATCTGCAGTAGTGATCTTTAGCAACTAAAAACAATAGCCCACAAAATCAAACAAAACCAGAAAAATCCTTCCGTTCAGTGTCAATCCTATTCTACCAAATACATTATTCCAGTGAAAGGGGTGGACTGAGGTGTAGACGACTCATCATCTCTCTGATTCAAAACAGCAGCCAGTCCCTCAGCATTACAGGTCAACAGAGCAATTTTACCCAGAGCTGAAACTGAGGGGTGCCAACACAGGAAAGTTAGCAGAGCAAGTCCCATGTAGGGAAGAAAAGTAAAAGAAAAACAGAAATGCATTAATTTCAGGAAAAAAAAACTTCCTGACTTGCTAAATTAATCAGAATTATAGCTTGTACAGTGCATCATTTTACAAAAAGTTTCAACAACAAAGCCAAAATCTCATGTTTATACCCAAGTTCTGAGCTAAGAGGTTACTGGTTACTACAAAACACAAATTAGGGAACCCTACAAGCATATAGAAAGCTGTGACCAACACAGCTATTTTTAGGGAAGCTCCTCAAACCTTTGGGTGAGGGTAGGAACCTGCCATAAACAGATCCCTAAACCGATACATTACGGCATGCTGACATTTGTCAGCAAGGTCTGGAAAAGGGAAAGGAACGTAAGGGCGCTAAAAGCTAAAGGTCAAACGGATCACGGTGCTTTGTGATTGGACTGACAAAGTGAATAAAATCTAGCTTTCTCCAAACATACGCAAATATGCATGATGTTCACATATCATAATTCATGACCAAAAAAGCAACAAACACGTGTTCACCAGTGAGACTTCAAAAGCAGGCTTCAGAGTCACTACTTCCATGGGGAGCAGGGGGGACCTTAACATCCAAAGAACTATAAAATAAAACTAATTAAAAATTTTAAAATCACTTTTTTGTTTGATTCTGATGGCAAACACACAACTAATCACCTGACTTTAAAGAGGTCACTTTTAAACTGTTGCCTACTGGGGATGAATCTCTTTGCAAGTGCACATGGGAGACAGCTGTAAAATCATTTCAGCAAAATCCCTGGCTGAAAATGCCTGAAAAATATCGCTGGGAAATGCACACTGAAGATGGGGGGAGGAAAGGCATTCAGGTCTTGAGAAGCATGACGAGCTCCTGGCTATGTCGTGCAGGCAGGGGACTGCACCTGCCTTACAGGTGAGGCTGCCACAGGCACACCTGAAACAAATCCAAATTACTGGACGAGAGTGTGAAGAACTGCATATGCGAAGGGATGCCAGAGCCATAATCTCCTTATCTAGATACAGCAAATAACAGTTCCAAGCAACACCTACTGATCTGGGATAAGAGACAATAAGAGACCTGACTAATCAAGAGAGGTGAGGTTGGTCCTTCTAGGAAATCCCAGCTGGAGCACGAGTCTTTGCTGGGAGTAGCAGTCAGCACCCTTGACTTGTGAAGCGCCTACAACAAAGTGGGACTGAAGCCACAAGGGCAGAGTTTTACCACAGATACAAGAGGAATATCATCTCCAGAAAAGCTATAATAAAAATAATCAAACATGTACACTGAACACAGCAGGAGGAATCAGAACACTCAAAATAATAAAGGATCTTTTCCACACTGCAGACACATTTATACTCCAGAAGCCTCAGTTTTGACACCTCTCAGATTCTGTAATTGTGTTTTACCATTATAAACAATGAATTCATATATATACTCTTAGGATTATGTATGCAAATCTGTGTACATAATTGAACCAAGACTGAAAGAAAGGTTCCCCATATTCCTTGACACAATTGAAATTAACACCATTTATTTCATTTTTTTTCACCTAGATTTTGAAAAACCCAACAGAAGATATAAAAAAAAATATAGGTGCTAGGAAGATACCATTTCAAGATCGTGAAATGGTAGTTATAAATCATTACTACTTTTATACCACTTTTTTTTTTGGTCCTGCATGAGTGATTTTTGTCCTTAAACTGTAAGTTTACCCTTAGCTTAGTAATATTATCTGGTATCAGTCACCAGTGAACCACACTGTTACATATGCTTAAATAGCAAAAGACTAGTAAACTGATGGACAAAAGCAAAAATATACATAATGGTTAATTTCTAGTAGGAAAAAAGCATATCCTTAAAACATATTTAATTAACATACATGTGCAAACAAATGGAATCAATGCAACAAGACACATGTACAGAAGAGTACACCATTAAAATTATAAAATTGGCTACCTATGAATCTAACTTCCAAGCACCACAAATATTCTTCAGATCCTTGCTGGATCTGTTTCAAATCTGTATTTACAGCATGAAACAAGACTTAAAATCAAGCATGAATTACAGCAACAAAAAGGTAGGATGTTTGGGGTTTTTTTTAATGTTAATCAGCAGTCTTTAAAGCTACAAAATTGCCTCACGCTTAATTCCATGTCTCTCTACCTCGAGAAGCTCCTTTGCATGGTCAGGCACCTGCCAAGGCCAATCACACCCGCAGTCCCCAGCACCAAACCTCTTCTCAGCCCCTCAGCAGCAATCGACTCCATGGCCGAAAGCCAAAAGCCAGCCTATGCCATCCAGAGATGCTCAGGACACTTTCTAATAAACATAAATAAAATCACCCATCTAATACTAGATTCCAGGTTTGTTTGACACACACACAAAAAAATTTTTGTTGTTGTTCTTGTTTTAAACTTTAGAATTCCAAAATTGCAAGTATTGTTCTAAAATACATTCCAGATGAAGATAAAAGTAAACCAGTTCTTGATCCAGGATGAAATTCAAAAGCAATAGCATAAAAAGTAATCTCAGCATAGCTCTATGCCTCAGGTTTTTAAAAGCAAACAGCCCAAAACGCACTGGAATATAACCATTTTCTTGAGCTAGTATTTAGCCAGTCTATTATTTCATTTTGCAATAACCAACATTAAAAAACATCAAGAAAAATAGCTTTATTACTGTTACTTTCAAGCTTTAATCAGATATTTTAAAAGACCCCTTCCAGGAAAACTGCAGGTGTGCATATACATGTGCATCTATCTCTGAGTCAATGTAATAAGAAATTAGTTAAGCTACAAATTAACATATAACCATCTATTTTTCCTCACCTGACTAAGAAGAAAAATTGATAAGCATCTCTTCTTTGGGCCATCATTATTTAGCCTTTATGCAGCAATAAAAGAAATACTTAAACTGCAGTTACTCGTAATACAAAGATCTATTTGACTGGAGATGGAGGCTGAGTGTTATCTTTTCCATGCCATCTGCCTTGAATCAATCTTAGCTGCAACTGGTTCGTGTGATAGTGCATCACAACTGCTCTCCCGAAGAGACTATTTCACAGTCTGGCAGTAAATAATTGTCCCCTCGTCACACAAGCATCCTTCAAAGTCATCTGAAACTTTCTCTCACAATGTAATTCATTGCTCCCAATTTACAGCTCCCTGGGCTATCTGAGATCCCTCCAGCTTGACTTTTACCCCTTTAGCATTTCTGATCTGTGGTTGGATGCAGCAATTCCCTTTAAAGACAAGCATAATCAAAGCAGAAGTCAACTAGACGATGAACTTTGTATCATTACCACTCTCACTTCTATTAAAGCAACTTTAAATAATATTTAAAAACAACCCCTAAAACATAACACACTCACATACAGAAAGAACATGACTAGAGAACTTTGCAGAGTCATAAAATACGCAATCATGCAGCCTCTCTTATGAAATAACGCTCTGCCTTTTCACGCAGATGTTCAAACCAAAGGGAGCTTTATCTTCCTGCAAATACTTACACTCATTACCTGTTACTACCTCATTTACACGTATCCTCATTTCACCTGCCCAAAGTACCACCTTACACCAACAGCCTGTATTTTAACAGCGTGGTCCCAAACATATGCAGAGCTCAAAGTATGCTGTAAAGCACCCCTTCAGGGCATCACTGCAAGCTTGGAGAAGCAGCCCTTACTCTATTTTTGGAGAACACCATCAGAGGCAGCCTCAGGGTGTGTGCAGCTCTGAGGCCTGAACACCTCAAGCTCAAAGAGAGCATCGCTGTGCTCCTGCGTGCCTCACCAAAACCCTTCCTCACCTCCTTCCCTGCCAGGAAGGAAGCAAACACCCAACTTACACTCCAGACTCCCAACAGGTTTGGGACATTTGGGATCTAGCTCACCACTTCTGCATGAAAAAGAGAGCCACAGGAGCACCTGCTCTTTGTGGTAAATGAGCTTCCTCTGCACTCAATGGAAACTGAGAGCTGTATCATATTCCTCACAGCCTTTACTACAGCAATATTATTCGCATAGCCAACAGATTAGCCATTCCGCCTCAATACTTGCTCCCAAATCAAGAACGTACATGCCAGTTTTAAAGTCCAGATCAAATTTATACAGCTGAGTTATAAGAGCCCTAATGCAGGGTTTGCAGTGGAAACCGCTGACACAACCAGCTATAAAAGTGGTTATGAGGCAGTTCTGCAAATAAGTTCAAGGTTTTGCCCAAACCAAGCAGGGATCAAAATCAGCTTAAGTCACAAAAATTCTTCTGATTACCAGAGTATTTTACTACATATCACCACCAGGCAACCTTGTCCTCACCTCGCTCCATGAGGCTGTACTGCCGTGTACTCCTGGAAGTTTTTCCTCCTTTTTCTCACACAAAACCATCTCTTGCATTTCATTCTCAGTTCTGCTACTTATCCTCTGCAATAATCCTGACAACAACATATATTTTAACGGGATTGTGCCTTGCATCTCTGTAGTCCCACATTCAGAAACTGTCAGACAAAACCCAACACAAAGGTTGAGCTTTCCCTCTACAAAAACATGGCTGTGGGGTTTACAGGTTTTAGGAAAAAGACACATCATTTCAGCCATCTCTCTCTCTCCTTAACATTCTTCTCTTACTATACTTCAGCCCTTGATATTTATCCAATGCCCGCCACAAAGAAAAGATTTTAACTTGCTTTTGCCCTTTAACTAAACTTACATACACACATCCACCACTCTATCCATCCCTGTACGCACCAAACACAGAGCTGTGCACCTACAGAGAAACACAAGGGGATGTTAGCTACTAAAACACAGACGAGGCATCATGTACTGTTAATTGCTCTTACACACAATTGGGTTGATGCAGAAAAGGATCCAAAAACATAATGAAGTTTACAAAACAGGGTAACTGCATGATGCATAGGCCTTTTGCATATGCGCTCTTTTATTTTTCAATCAACTAACTCTAAACAGATCAACTTCAGTGCCAGGGAAGCGAGCAGAAGCAGCAGCCCTCAGCTTTCTCTGCTTGTCCCAGAACAGGCTGCTAATAAGCAGGAACAGTTTCCACATGCCAGTGCCAGAAGGGTTATTTAGCTGCCGCCATCTCTCACTTGTCACAGCTTGACTGATAGTGGTTTCCTTGCAGCTCTGCTTTTCCATGAGCATGTTCACCTCTGCTACCTCTTCCTCATCCCTTACGACAGCCCAACTGCTGCAGGACACCAGGAAGCGGAGGCAAACAACTCCACAAAAGGTGCCTTCAGCTTTAATTTTAGACATAGCACTATTGCAGCACCATCACTGCAAATTCAGCAGCAGTTATTAGAAAGGATGATCCCTGATATTTTTGCCCATATATGAAATGGAAGCAGTTAACTACACACAGAGCAATAAATTATGATGCATTTCACATACTTTACATGTTGCTTAAAACTCTTTACATGTACTGACATACAAGTTAAAATTTGAATTCAAGGGATTATTAAAATGAGTCAAAATTTACACTCGCCTTGCACAAGGAATAAAGAAACCACTCTGTGCAAGTGTATCTCTGTTGGCTAATAGACAAGACTAAACATCTGGTCTTGCTTTTCTAAGCCACTTGAAGCATTGAAGAGGACAAAGAGATAAAAGGATTGTCACCAAGATGGGATGGGCAATACTTGGGGGTCTCCTGAATAAAAGGAGACAACCAATATTCTGATTTGGAGAAGAAATAATGCCACAACATCAAAAAACAAGTTGTCAAAAGGTCTAAGGCAAAATAATTCCGGCTTTGTGGCTAAAACCATATTTGCAGAATGAACGTAGGCAATTCCAAAACGTATAGGCTTTCCAAATACTTCAGTGATGGAAAATGATTTACAGTCAAGTGCCACAATGTCTGCAGATATTTAAGCCCCTAAATTAGTAGCTTTCACTAATCCTTCTCTCAAGGAGCTCAGTCATGTTCCCATGCTGCCGGCGTGCCTCACAGCCCTATTTATTTTAACTGGCTGTCTTCTCTCTGAAGCTTACTCTTCTGTTCAGAAAGTTTACAGAACTAATCCAGATTTCTCCCTAGGAGACTATATGCCAGTGGGTAAGAATTACTGCCTACTTCATTTCTCAGAGAGACAGAAAGAGGAAATGGAATGAAAATGTAGCTAGAAATGCAACATAAACTTTGTACGGCTGCTTTAGCTTTTCAGAGCTGCAAGTCTGTAGAGTCTCTCTTCCACTTATAGGGTTGGGGTGTTGGTTTTTTTTCGGACAGCCAACACAAATTAACTACACCACCAAAATATACAAATACTTGGAACTTCTGAGGTATATCACCTTAGGAGCCATGTGACTTGCATCAGAACAGAAGTTTAAGTGCTTGTCTCTTTCAGACTAAACAGTTTTAAAAGTTACTTAGTAAGTTTTATTGCTGAGGCCTCCTGAGCTAACCCAAAAGTTAATTTTCTCTAATGGATCTTAAGTGTGAAGTGGCAAAAGATTATATGCAGTGCATATAATGATGTACTTCCTCCCTCTCCAAACAGGATTATTTTTATTCTTTTACAGATGATAAAATTAATTCCACTAACTGAACATCCATCTCCTTAATAACCTTAGTATTTCAGTATGTGTCACCTCATTTTCATAAGGTTTTCATGGTCTACGATTTAGTTCCTCTTAATGGGATGTGCCTTTCCTGCATCCAACATGATCCACACACCCCATGCTTTCCAGAACATCCAGTTTAGGAATACAAACAGAATAATATGCTATACTGTGTAATTTAAAGGTATTTCTTTATTTTCCTTGCAATCCCTCTCACAGGAAAAAGGAGCAGCCTCGTACATATCAGCAGGGAGATGAAAATGCAATCCAATAAATATAAAGCTTGAAGGCAAAGCAATGAAAGAAAGTTAAGTGGGGAAGTGTGAACCAAAAACTCTTCTGACAAAAACTAGCAGCCAGTGGCAAGAAAACGCAACTACAAATTGAATCCATCACAATACACCAGCCTTTGTTTCACTTTCTTCTACCCAGAAACAAATTGAGCATGCATAAACATGTAGGAAATAACCCGCTTACTTCAAAGAATGGAGATAATGATAAGCTGCACCACATAAGTAAAGAGGAAAATGGAGGCAAGTTCAGGCACTGTGAATATTGCTTATTGGCATGAATCATCCATGGCGCAGCTCACCTATATGCCATCTCAAACTGGCACTCTGCAAAACCTGCAGCAGAAGTCCACTTTCAAGGTGAAACCCAAGTGCAGCACTGAGAGCCCACCACATCCACTCCCCACAGAGAGTTCTGCCACATATTGAGAAATCACACATTGAAAAAAGTGAACCAATTCTGTTAGTGTTATAACCAGCAGCCTAAAAAGCTGGGGACTCAGAGCTAGGCTTCTGCAGGTCAGCACCCAAGGAAAGAGCACAGGAGAAACCCATGAAGGTGCAAAGCTTCTCCAACTCAACCATGCTCTATCAATAGAGGGTTCACATTTTAATTATAAAGGCATCAGCCCTTATGGCACGTTTCTTTGGTGATGTGGAAGAAAAAGGCAACCCTAAACATGTGAAATACGACAACTCAGCTAAGATAAATAAAAGAAAACAATTAAATCAATTATGGCTAATACACTAACGTGCTGAGACCTACTCCAGATCAATGAAAGCACAGTCCTGTATGTACGTGCCTTCATTGAAAGCCGTGGAGAGAGAACTCCTCAGGATTAGTCCAACACAAACTTCTAGCACAAAGAAATAAAACAGAAATAGGAGACATTAATAAAGCCTAGTGGATCTCTTGCCTTTTATATGTCAAGGGAATATTACAGCGGACATTTATTTTAAGCCAGACATTTATTGGCTAAAACCCTGAAGTATAAAATACTACAGAAAAAAAGTCAAATAAAAACCTCGCAGAAAACAAGAAACACATTTTAAAGGAGTTGCACATTGTTTAATAAATTCATACCAGCTGTTTATAGCTAAGACACAAAAATCTTTATCACAAGCTAATAAAGCTAAAAAATATATGAGAAAACATAACACCTTCAAATTTAATTTTCCATTTCTAAATTACATATATATGTGTGTGTATATAAGTAATGTTTATATATATAAAACACAACACTGTTTAGTTTACTTGACTTTAAGCATCACTTTTATGTGATTTGTTTATACAGTTCCAGGTGTGGGGGTTTTATATACACCTTTATAAACGTATTTAAAACATTGGATATATTACTATTGATGATGTTATATACATACATCCCTTGAGTAAATATTTATGTATAAATTTTTATACACACAGACATATCTATAAATAAAAAGGCATTTGTCCTCTCTGCTGGGGACCTGTATGAGATGACCACGTGAAGATTACCAGCATCTGTTTTAGGCAGCACATGACAAAAAGCACTTGTCCAGAGAAAACAGGAAGCTATTCAGGACAAATGCTCTGACTGCAAAATGAAGACCCTCATTTCAAGTAAATTCTCCTTATCATTCGATTACCAAATGCACTGCAGACACTTAAGACTAAATATAAACCCACATGAAACTTCCTTACTAAAGCTCCAGAGACGAAAATGCTAGTGTACTTGTTGCCACTGGGAACTTCATCTACATTTCTTGCTGCTGCATTTTAAATCTTTTGAGTTTCACATAAAAATCAGTACTTAAAATTGGCTTTTTTCACCTTGCTTTTGCTTAAATTCTGCATCAACTATACCAAATGAAGAGCAAAGTTTCTGGCTCTTGACCACTATTTTTGTGACAGCCACAATGAGTTGTTCTTTCTGTCTCACCATACTTCCCTGAACATTACTGAATTAGATATACATAAAGAGAGAAATATATATATTAAAAATATACTATAAATTACAATATTATAGTATTATATACATTATATAATAAAAATATGTAATTAAAATATACCTTATTTGTGTAGGCCACTCACAAGCAAGGCTCTGGTGAAAGCTGGGAGTGTGAATAATTACATATCCTTTAGAAGCAGAAAGATAAGAAAGGTATTTTCGAATTGAAAAGGTATTCAGAACAAATCATCAGAGACACTGCTGAAAGCTTATTCTCAAAAGAGATTCCTCACATCAGTCCGAATCCAACAAAAATCACACAACTAACACAGCCTCTCCAAAGCAATGAAAACCTCTTCATCAACCTAGAAAAAAAGGAATTGAGACTATCCAAGAAACATCTTGGAAAGTAGGGCAGGAGAACAGTCCTGGCTGGGTTACTCCTCCTTCACACATCTTCCCTTTTGGAGACTCACCACAGCTAGGACTGCTGGCAAGGTCAATACCTCCATGCACGATGTGTCATTGCCCAGTGCCCAAGGTGGGAGGATGGCAGCGAAAGCCTTCACTGAAGGCTTCCGCAGCATCCACTCCTTCCCCACAGCAAGATTCATCCATCAGCTGTGATCCAACATTCAAAAGCATAATGTAATTGAGCAGTGGTGCATTGAATGTTTGCAAAACAGCTCTTCAGGACAAAAGAAACCAACTTCTGGCTGCAAACCTTGGGATGCGGGGAGGAACCCAACCACGCAAAAACACCTCCATATACTGAGGTGAGACAGAGAATGCAAGCAGTTTCCAAAATTGCTGAGGCTTCACCTCTAGTTTATGGGAACGTTAAAAAAAACAATGGTAGAAATATTTCAATCCTGTCCATTCCCCCTCTCCCCAAACATCACTGGGCAGAACAAGAGGTGTTATTCAAAGGCCATCACAGAATCAGGCTGGCCACCAAGAACGGTAAGGGTCTGATGGACCAGTGGCTGGTCCTACAGATTCCACGATGGCTTCCCACCCAACATGATCCATGAAGGTGCACTTTATGCAATAGCATCCCTGGTCCTGCTTCTGCAGGTGGAAGGCAGGAATAACCACACGCATGGAAGTGGAAAGTGAGACTTAATGTGCAGCCAGTGACCTTTGGCAAGCAATGTCCTCATGTCATATGAGCTGGTGACATCAAGGGTCACATCACTCCAATCCTAAAATGCACCGTTTGCACATTTCCTGCTATTTGACAAACCAGTTTTAGAGGAAAGCTTTTTCCTCGTAAATACATCATTTTTAGCCAACCAGTTTCTAAAAGCCAAGGAGGTTCAGTGGGACATCGGAAAAAAAAAAACAAACCAAAAACAAACTACAGAAGGATCTTCAAGCCATCCATCATGCCTTTCTTGAAATTAACACCTTCAGCCATTCCTCTCCGGCCACCTATTAGAAGGCATCAGATATCTTAAAATTATGCAATCTACCAAAGGGAGGCCCTAGTTTTACAGCCCAAATCCCTGAGCAGCTCTTCCAGAGACCGAGCGGTCTGGAAGCGTTTCATACGTCTCACTGGTGTTCAGTTACAGCCCGTACCTCTAATCCACTAAAAGGTTTGCTTTTCCAGAGAGCACAAGGGTGTTTTCTCTGTCTTTTAAGCTGCTAGATTTAAACAGCAACTTAGCACAATTGCAGCATCCAAAGTATGTTTAGGTATGCTGAGAATATAGCGTTTTCATACATTAGTAAGAACAAGAGCACAATGTGGTACGAATTTTGAAGGAAGGCATCAGCACTAACATGGCTACAAACAACATGAAGATCTATCCTTACTCTAAATTGATACTGAAATTATTTTAATATGCATAAATTCTCACTTTGAAGTTTTGTTTCACCCACATAAAATAATTCAAGCTAACCTGGAGCAAATCACATGCAGGTTAATCTTCTACTGATATCAGTAGGAGCCTTACAGTTGGTTATAGTGAGAAAAGAATCCTGAACAAGAACGGTCTGCAGTATCATTGGAAATGCTTTTTCTTTTTCCTCCAGCTTTCCAATAAGACTGTCCTTAAGCCTCTTCAGGCACTAACTGGAGAAGGATGTAATTTATCTCTGTGCTCTATGGTACAAGTTACCAACTCAAACAACAGTCACATGGGTATGAGAACTGAAGGAGGAGACAAGCATCTTCCGCAATCTCTTCTTGACCAAAAATTAAGAACGCACTAACGAAATCAGTAGTTCAACAGAGTCAATATTTCACTTTAGATAAAATACAGCCTTTCTCAGAAGAGATTTGTTATCCAAGTCTTCTTGCAGATTACATAAGTACCTTTTGCACTGCTTTTTGTGTGCAGAGATGAAGAACGAAAGCAAACCATACAAGCAAGAGGGGACAACAAGCATGACCGAAGCAGGCAAATTAATAAAGCTGGAAACCTTGGAAGTAAAACGTCTTCTCAGAAACATATCTTCATTTCCACTTACAAACAAGGTGAGGGGAATACTTGGTTAGTGTGGCTTTACAGGTTTTTTTTCCTCTTTTCCCATTCACATAAGGACATCCGTGATCTGGCAGATCAGGTCAAATGAAGACACTGAAGTTCTCTCATACAACATGTATATTATTTAGAATGTGAACTTCACAGCATTTGTGGTTTTAACCTGGAGTTCAACTTCTTACCACAAGAAAACTCATGCAGGTGGCAGTCTCTGTTCCAAGGGAAGAACTGGAGGGAACAAGCCATTACAGAAATACAGAGTGCAGAGGACTGGACACCCCTCCATAAGACCATGATGCTAAACTGTCGATTTCTGCAGAGTTGATGTTATATAAAGTTTGTGCCAGATATTAGCAAGATACTTGGGTGACAACACGCCCTTACAGATCTGATATCAACCAATTAATTTAATACTTAACATTCCCCTCCAACGCAAGACCCCCAACCAAAGCCCTTTTTGCTCACACCATAGTCTAGAGACAATGACTGCATTAATGACTGCACCTCTGAAAAGTTCGATACAAAAGGCTCAGTTTTCACATCAGTAAAGCAGAAGGCAACATGGTCTCCTCCAGGGCCACACACTGAGCACAGCATGTTCCTACATGTATTCCTAAAGCCTGGGAAACAGCAGCATCCAAACAAGGACTTGCGGGGAAGAGAAGAGAAGAAATTGGAGTCTTGCAAATATCTCCAAATAAATGCATGAACACAGCAAGCAGACACGGAGGATGCTGGATACTTCAGCACCCTCCCTAGAATGCTCACTGACAGAAGCAGCAGTATCAGCGTCAGTCCTGCTCTCCTTTGTACGTGCTTTTGCGTGAGCTTCCACTGTCACTGCTGGTGTAAGGAGGCACTTACACAGCAACGAATGGATATTTGTTAGCTCAACCAAGAGCTGTTGGCCAAACACAACCCTATGTCAGTCACTGAAATAATTCCCATCTTGCATTAGGACCTGTCATCTGGTGACTTCTAAGTCTCATTGCCAGGTATTTGCCCCACTAGCTCTCAGATGTGGATGGCATCCCCAGGAGCACAGCTTTACCAAGAGGACAAGCTCTCGTTCATCCACAGGAGCCAACAGCCCAGCCACTCTTGGTGCCTCTGGGTATTATGCCACCATGGAGCACCTGGAGGACTTCAGTCTCCCGTCTACAGGAAATTCTCACTAACATGAAGTTCACAAATCATTTAACTACCTCTGAAGTTCTTCTCTCATTAACTAAACAAACTAAAATGTGTCAAGGGAAAGACCAGCACTGTATTTTTTAGCAATGACACATTGAAGAGCCTGATACCACTAAGTCAACTGCTGAAGAAGTTACATTTCAAGCCCTTCAGATGCATAAGCAAACTGAGTTCACTCCTTCAATCCACAGTGCTTAACTGGAATGAGGGAGCTCAAGCCTTTGAGAATTGAAAGCATAAAAAATTCAAATAAAGATGACAGCAGCACAAGATGCATACCAGGGCAGAAAGAGTTTCTTCCACATTCTTATTAAATTGAGTGGAAAAAAAAAAGTATTTTCTGAATAAACAAAGCTTAAAGCAGAACATGGTCTCTCTTTTTTCTCCCAGACTAGACCGAGATACTAATGCAAACAAAAAAATAAAAGAAATACCAAGTAGACATATGAAAACCCCACTGCAGCTGCAAGTTTGCATTCAAATGTCAACATGCATCGTGATTAACCTGCCTGAGGTTACACCAGACCTCCCTGCTTCTCCGTTACTGTCACAAGCGCTTCCTAAACACTAACCACAGAGCCCACAGAACACAAAATAGCTGTCATCCCTCTCCCTGTCACAGAGAAGACATGGGCAGGCTGGTTTTCATCATCCCATGGAGCACAGGACTGATGTGGCACCTCAACAGCAGAAGGGGCATGTTGAAACAACAGCAATCAAGTACAATCTGCTGGAAAACAAAATAACTTGTCACGTTCATCAGAGCCTGCTAATTACAGCTTGGAGAACAGAGGGCAACCCAGGTCATGGCATATAAAAAGGTATACAAGAAGAAAAGGAAGTTATCAGAGGAAGGAAATGTTCAGTAAGTGAAGTGTTATGAGTCAGATACGCTGCATAACATCTCCTTTTATATCACCAAATCTAACTCAGGTCAGTAACAAGTGAAAGTTAATTTCCCAGCACGGGTGGGGAAACTCTGATGTCTCTGGGGTGGGATTAGGCAAACCTCATCAAAACAAAACAAGAATGTGCTCTGACTTCCAGTTCACATAATTCAACTCGACACTTTAATTACACAATGCCCTGCAGTTACAGGTAGCTCTCCTGGAAACCTAATTTTTAGTATACACATATCCTTAACACTAACAGTAAAGCCGATGGTATTACTCAACAAAAATGAAAAAAGTGTATTTTTCTGCTGTTTTAGCATGGCATGTGAACAGACAAACAGCAGGGGTAGGAAAGGGGCTAGGGGTGGTACATGAAGTCAGGGGCATAGCAGGGTTGGGGCGATGCTGACTTTGGTTTGATGAGATTCTGCCTTCCTACTCAAGCTTATGGAGATGGGGCAGAGGAGTTCTCTGTACCATAAAGGCAAAACCTGCAATGCCACAGGGAACACCCCCAAACTGGAAAAGAATATAAGTCGTATAAATACAAATCATTACAAAAGCAATCCCAGGCAAGTTCCAATTTTCTGGGATGCACCACATGACGAAACTAATACTAGTCACACAGCTAACCAACACTGTCCCCCAACAGAAAACATTTTTATTTCTTTATCTGACTAATCTGATCTCCTTTTTGGTTGATGGAATAATAACTTCATTGACATAAAAGTCTTCCGGTTTAGTTCTGTGTAATCAAATAATTTAAAATACTTCTTTTCAAATTGTAAATATCATCCAGTCGAGATATTTTGAAATGACTGCCCAAAAATCCAATTTCAGTCAAATGCTTTCCCCTATATGAAACATCTGTAAGTAAAGATAAAAATTACTCCAGCCTAATTTAGTGATAGCAAAGACAGCAGGGTGGTAAGGAACAGGAATGAAAAGGCTCACAGTCATTTATCTACATACAGCACAGGAAATGAGAGCTCTGTCTCCAGAGTTGCTACTTTAATTTGGTTTTAAAAAACAAAACACGAGTCAGATTTAAGGAAAAAAAAAAATAAAGAAAAAAGAAATGGAAGAACAAGTGGTAGGGTAAAGCCTCCAAAATGGACACACGTGCCCCACAGCCTACGTGTTGAACAGCAAGATCCAGCCGTGGTGTGGGCTGTTCAGCAAGGGTCTAAACTTTCACGTAGTACTCGGGGGAGGTGAATGCAAGTTATTTAAAACCACAGCACATCGAGCTGGCACGTCACTTTAATACATGGCCTATAGATTATGTTACAGCTCTGCTTCAGAATGGACCTTTAGCTTTGTCTCCAGCTCTCTGGTGAAACGCAGAGCTTCAAGATTTATAAGAATTATGGGATTTAGTTAATGCCTCTGCCAAATCCGGATGTGGAGAAGTATCCTACGGCAGTGAAAAATGCCATAGGTGCTTGGCAAAAGGTCTCAGATTGAACAGAGACAAAATACACAGCAAACAAATGAAACAAACTGAGCTTGCAACTGAATTTAACAGGAATTCACAGACTGTGCCAGGAGCGCTGGGGACACCCACACCAGCGGCAGGCATGTAAACCTGGGTCAGGCAGGACGAGGGACAGGCTGTCCCATAGCAATGGCACTGCCAGCTCACAAACTTCATGTGAAAGGGCAAGGAGAAAACAGAAAGAAGCACGGAAATGCTGCAGACCACTGCTGCTTCATGTGGTAGGTACCAAACACTGTGCTTCGATGTACAGTATAACAACCAGAGGAGGAAAGAAAAAAGAAATATATACTGCTCCAGAAGATTTTGGTAACAGTGCAGTGCTGAAAAGGGTTTAAAGGCATTACCCCTGCAGATATTTGTTACCACCTCCGTTTCAGGGCTGGTATGCACCAATAAAAAGCTGTACTAAGGAAACCACCACTGATTCCAGTTTCAGCCTTGCTGGCAGCAGGTCAGTGTGCGCTGCAAACAAAAATCTCAGTGTTGCAACGTCTCCCTCCTCATCGTTCCACAGCGCTAAAATAAAACATGCAGAGAGACATGCACTTACATATTTGTGATGTCTGCACTAAAACATAATAAACATAAAAGCCTACTTAAGTCAACATGAGTCTGTTTAATGCTTGCAATAACTTACAAATTAGCTTTTGAAGAACTTCAAAACATTCTTGACAAAAGAAAACAGTGTCCTAAATAAAGTTTCAAAGTCCATTAACAACTCAAAACATTTTCTAAGGAGAACCAAAGTAAATTTTCCAGTGAACTGCTGATGAGGAAAATTTGTTGAAAGACAAACCCATCCCACCCTCAAAGGTATGACCACTTTGTATTTTGATCTTTGCTCTTTTTTTTTTTTTGTAGCCTGGCTCAAATCTAAGATTTTCTTTTTTTCTCCTATTGTGAAAATATTTCAGGTCTGAGGAGTGCTTTGAGTCTTAGAAGAGCTGAAGGAGAGATGACAAGAAAAGGAGCAAAGTACAGTTTCGGCAGCATTCAAAGCCAGCAGTGAAATGGAAGGGCAAGGCATATTTGCAAGGATAAAACCATCTCCTTATTTCAACTTTGCTATAAAGCTGGAGGGAGCAGGCAGAGGGTAAGAGTAGCTTTTCAAGCAAGGAGGGAGAAGGGAGAGTAAAGAAATATGTGGCTTTAGTAGAGAAAATCTTACTGAGTAAAAACCAGCAAGATGTTGGAGTTCTGGGCTCAACATTGTATGTTTTTAATAAATAAACTGTTAAAGCACGTTAGCCAAGTCAAACTTTTAGACAAGACTCTCCATCTGCTCTGAGAAAAGAAGATTTGCATACTTTTCCTCCAGACACTGTCATCACCACAGTGTCCATTCATGCACCTAAGGCGGGACCTCCAAGCAGCATTTTAGCACTGCTCCGTCTCCAAAAAAGCCTTTTGTATTGCAGCAAGCCTGCAGATTGGCACACTGAGGAAGCTGTAACCCTCACCTGTTGAGCTGAACTATTTGTGCCTGCAGAGTCAGTATTAAGTGCCCAAGTGGAGAAGAAAAGGAGTTGAAGGTAAAATCATTATGGTGATTGCTTGCAGTAGGTGACTTCTCCAGACCGTGCATATGGATCCCAATTTTGAGCATGTCCAAGAGCTCAAAATTTATCACCTGCTTAGATACTAAAGAATGATGACCAGAGTTGTTTAGAATCAGGTATTTGCCCACAAACAACACAGAACTCCTCATGCAGTGTGTGGAGAAGAAGAACGTTTTGTGAAGAAACACAAAATATTCACTCAACAGCCAAATCAGCTCTATGCCATATTCTTCATTTGTCTGTAGGTTTTTGAAGCCAAAACACACTAATAAAAGGTAAATCCTCTTGAAAACAAAGGTTCTATTCATCACTTATGAAAGTATTAATTTACTAGCATCAAAATACATTTGAACATGTGGAAAAACCAGGATTGTCGAAGTTTTCTAAGCAGTAACTCTTTGTAGGCAGACTTCTGTTTGAACCAGAAACCTATGAAACTCTGCCGAGCTATAGAGGAAACACAAACAGCATTGCAACAAATACACAAAATGCAGTGTTTTTCCAAGTTTCGCTTCAGATTTTGTTTCAGATTCAAGATAAATTCCCCTCCACAAGCTTGCACCATCCCAACCAGCTGCAGCACGAGGCAGCGGAGATGGAAATCACCAAGCTCCATACCTAGAGAAAATGCACAGGAAATGCTCAAGTAAATTACTGTAAGGGTGAGCCAAAGAAGGAAAGTTCAAGGGGTATTAACATTTTTCTATCTGATGAAAAACAGGCTACAAAAGGTATGAGAAACAGATTTGTCCCTATACAGCTTTCCACACGTATCCAGCTGCCAGAAATACTAAACGGCACCATTCAAAAAGGAGGCACTGTGCCAGCTGTCATATTCCTGCATATAGAAAGTGAACCCAATGAAGAAAGGAAAAGATATTAAGGTTAGAGTTTCACTTAAGGGGAAAGTATTAATTCCATTTTTTTTCCACAATGTGTTCGTTAAAAATCCAAAAGCTGGTTGAATTTACAATATAAAGCCCATTGTGACATTGAAATTCAGTTTTCAAAGTAAATGCAGTAGACATGCACACAGGCAACCGAAATTATGTCCCAGTGATAACTGTGAAATACTGTGCTTACAGATTTGTTATGTTCTGCTCTCAGTTACCTAACTCTAAACAATAGCATACGAAAACATAAGGCACATATTACAAACATGATTCTTTCTCCTCTGCAGAAAGAGAAATCACAAGTTTACCTATACTACAATCCCATACAGTTTACAATGACTGGGCCCAGCTCAGCTATTTATGCAACATGATATAGACCTTTTCCATACCTTCTGCCAACATCTTTATGTTTCAGTGTCTTTTAAAAGTATCACAAATTTATAAATCAAGCAATGTATTTCTAATACATTTTCAAGAGAGGTTCAGGTTACTATTATCCACATATCTAATTATTCCAACATTTGCTTGGGATCTTGTTAAAACAGCAGCAAACATAACAAGCCAAGAATCTTTTGAGAGCAAAATGAATTTTTATTTTCAAGAGAGGTTCAGGTTACTATTATCCACATATCTAATTATTCCAACATTTGCTTGGGATCTTGTCTGCCATGCTCCATCCCCTACTTCCAAGGATTTCCCACACATGATACAAACTTGTTAAAACAGCAGCAAACATAACAAGCCAAGAATCTTTTGAGAGCAAAATGAATTTTTCACTGGCTAAATACTTGTGTCCTCAGATGAAAAGAAACCAGTGAAGGTGGTCCGGCAATTCTTGAAAGACAAAGGACATCCAAAGCTTTATTCGTTAAAGCGCTTATTCCAGCATAGCACAGCACTTTGGATTCAGCACACTCATGATGAACAAAATACAGAAATAAGTGTATGCATTTGCCCTCCATCTTTTCCATCTCGCTGTACTGTAGGCAGAAGAGACCCCACCACTCACCACTTCCCATCCACAGCAGTCAACCTCATGATTTCACCACCACACAGAACAGGGCACTGCGTCCCGAGCAAGACCTTCCCACACACCTCTGCCAAAAGCCCCCTCTGTCCTTTAACACTTCGGGCTTGCAACGACTTGCAATGTCTCGTGAAAACCAATAGAAAAATACGTTCCCCAGAGCACAATCTGTCAGAGGCGAATTCATTTACAACTTGGTTGAATGTCTTTAAGGGCACCGAGGGCTTTCTGTCAGGCAGGAAGAATTATTCAAATCCCACTTGATTTCCCTCCTGCTTTTTCCTTTGCTGCCACCAGAAGCTGGAGCCACCATCAATAACCAGCCACTTTGCCCTACTTATTTTCCTAACAGGGTCAAATTCTATTACCCACGCCATGTACTGTTTATCTCTGAAGGTCTCTAGTAAGCCAGCTGCTCTGCAATTCACTTTCCTCTACTGCATGGACACAAAACTGCACACACTATGTCCCAATAAAACAGCTTTTAGACAGTCAGCAACACTTTGGTCGCTGTGTAATCAATTTAAATACTTGGATTTGACACAATCTTTTCAGAAACTTGGAGATTTAACATGTTGTCTGTTTAATTACACACGCAACCTAAGAGATCTGCAAAAATTTGTTTCGGGAATTAGGGAAAAAAAAAAAAATCACCCAAACACAAGAGAAATATTTGGCACAGCTCTGTGCCTTAAAGTCCCAAAATATTTATAATGCTACTTGACCATAGGAGCTAGCAATGCCACCCTCACACATTCAAAAACCATGAGTCAGGCCCTAGAAATAAGGAGTGTTTTTTAATCTCACGATTTTAATGCCAAGATACACTCTGAGGTTTCATTAGCTTTTTCAACTTACTTTTCTTGAATCTTCAATGCAACACGGAAGGATTATTTCAGTGATGTAAATTTTGGTACAAGCGCATCAGTGCAAAAGACTGGGGGCTTAACAGCCCTGCAACGCTCCTCTCCCAAAAATCCAGTTAGTATGACATTCAAGAATGGCACCCACAAAAGCAACCCTGGGTTCCTCTGTAATCTTGACTGGAGCAATCTTCCCATGGACTTCCCCTTTGGAAGGGCTGCCTTAGGAATATCAGTTCAGGATGCAGGGAAGCAGCAAAAGAGGTTAAATACAGCTATGGGTGGTCGTGAGAAACATCCAACTGGGGTTACTGGTGAGAGTCTCGAAGCACTTCCTCCTCCTGATGGGACAACCGGTAAAACAAGCTTGGTTCTGTTGTACCGTGGTGTGGCCCCTCTGAGGACTTAGATTTTTGGCTCCATTTTAATTCAAGCCTTTCAATAGCTCTTCAACCTCTACTCTTCCTCTCGGTGTGAAGAAAAGGGACGGTGGTGGCCAAAGTGGTATCTTTTGGGTGATTTTTAGCCAACACTTCACTTTTAGACTGCATTTATCACTGAACAGAGATCAGCCTGAAGAAGTTGCTCCTTTCCTTACAAAGCAGTTTATCCCCATCGCATTGTAACAGTCTCATGGGCAAATAAATCCAAATCAGAACAGCCTGAAGTGGCTGAGCAAGAGGAGCTGCTACCGTTGCCATGAACCTGGAAGAGTAGCAGGGACCTCAGGGTAGACTCTGAAAGACAGCCCCATGCACGAGATGGCAAGAAGCAGACATACATAGTTGGGTCTACATGCCCACGGTGGCAGCGCATCTGTCAAGAGACTGAAAGCCAGAAGCCACCTCTAAACCCATCTCACCACCTCCCACCTAACACCAGCTCCAGGATTTTCCTTGATGAAGCCAGCAGTGCTTTTTGGGCTGGCAACCCAAAGCGTGAGCGTGCTGCTGATGGCATCTATGCTTGTTCAGGAATCCAGTGGTACCCAAGTGCTCTCTGCTGCATAAAAGAGCAGCTTGTTTCCTGATGCTGAAGCATTTCCTGCAACTGTACCAATAAAGCAAAAGCTGCCATATGGCCTTGATTTTATGATTAAACAGAAAACCAGTGCTGGGCACAGTAAAGCCAGGACATGCTACAGTCTGGCAAGGATTGGCACAGTAAGGAAAAACTGGAAGGAAAAAGATGGTTACAGACTTACAATGCAGTACTTACGCAATTCAAAACAGAGGCAAGGTATCCTTATAAAGACTTATTCCATCTGGTACACAGGGTACAAAGCTTCCATTATTTGTCATTTGGAGCTTTCTGACAAATTTACTACATATTTAATAGTTTTTGTGATGTTTCATAGATTGGGTTGGGGTTTTGGTTTTTTTGTTTGTTTGGGTTTTTTGGGTTTTTTTCATACCTTGCTCTTAATATTCCCTTCATTCCTCTCCCACCATACACTTTTCTGAACCCTAAACCCTGTTAATGACACAAATAATAACAGCTGCTGAACGGCATTTCTCTTAAATGATAACTAACAGCAAAAACACCTGGCAGAGCTAATGCAGCAGTAAGACACACGTCCTCAGGCTAAGGAAAGTAAAGGGGAGAAAAATGAAGGCAGTACAAATTGTGTTCTTGCAAAACTACCTTCTTCTTTATGCTAAAAGAAAAGCAGGTGACGAATTGAAAGACAGAAACCTATTTGGCAGAAACTCAAAAATTGGCACTAGAAAACCAAATCTGATTCAATTTGAGTGGTTAGCAATCTTAATTGCTGAAGTGAGGTATTTCCTAACCCACAGTGTCCATTGTTATGCACTACATTTCCCAGAATTGATACTAGTATTACATAAATGCTATTGCATCCAAGTCTAAGCTATTTGAATGCCATCCCCTCAAGTGTACGCTTCCTCTAAAGCACAGCAGTTATGCATTCCACAAAGCTCAACTCTAACCCCTTATTCTGGATAATATTTTTCTTCACAAGAGATCCCCTCTTGTGAGGTCTCACCTCTCCCCCATATTCACAGACCACCCTCCTCTCCCAGGTCACACAGGGTTTTCCTTCAAGAGAATGAGCCCATGCTGTAGGATAAAGTCTGACTTGTACTGGGCAATCATCATCAGGGCAAAGTAGGACAGGAGAATCTCTTGAAAAACCCTTATTTGATACCCTGGTGATACATACTTTGCTAAAGAGAGCAACAAAAGAGCAGGAATAGGGTAAATTACAGAGCTACCCCAACAGGCATAGATTAGGATATGCAATAAAACCAAGTACAGAGCTGCACATATGGCAAGCGAGCAACAGAGGAGGCATTTGGAGTTGCCAGAAGCACTCAAGGCACCGCATCCCATTGATGAGGTCAAGAACTGTTTGACGTCAACGGCTACAGCATCCAAAATCATGTACTTGCACCCATCTGTCTCCATCACCAAGCCAAAAGCGTGCCTTACATTTGCAAGTAGGAAGCGGGGGGGGGTAAAAACCAAGCACTTCAACCTTCTCCACCAGCAGGAAGTTACAAAGTAAAGCACCAACACTGACTGGTTTGCCCTAAATCTTCACTTCGACGGATGTGATCAGAGTTTCCTGCGAGCAATTTCCAGTTATTTAATCCCACACCACCCAGGACAGAGTTATAAACTGATCTGGGCTGTTAATTGCAACAGCAGCAGTTTTCATCAGGTCAGGTATCAAAACAAAGTAATGTCATTTGAAGTTCGAATAATCAGCAGTTTCTACATTTTAAAGTTCAAGTGTAGATGTGTCAATGAAAGAAAACACTCTCACAGAGGAGCTACTCAACTGGCCAGAGGGTATCACGTTCCCTCTGACATAAGAGGGATGGTGATACTTTTATCCAGAGATATTGAAAGAATTCAAGATTACAAGATTTAAGTGCACACCTCAAGGAAATCATCTTTAGGTTTTCATGTTGAAAGGGAATTGCATTTCGAGACATATACACAAAGTTTATTCTTTCAGTCAATAAACCCCACACATCTGTATTTTGTTCATAAGTTCAATTATTTTAGTCAATAGTTCAGAAGAGACAGTTTTACAAAACTACCCTAAAAAAGACCTTTGAGGTACTGATCTCTATCTTGAGTGTAATAGTTGCATACTGAAAAGAGAGATAAGGGGATAAAGCATCTCTACAGCATTTCCAGGGCAAGAGGTAGTAAAACACCACCACACATCTAACACACAAAAACTCCCTGTCTCCAAATGCTACTAAACCACTTGATTTAGCCCTATAGTTTTAGTGACGGAGATTGGCTGGTCAAAGAGCTAATCTAGCTCTCAGGATGCCATACAAACATCTCTGCTAGTCAGTTCTCTTACAGCTAACAACCACTGGCTAATGCATCTTTGTGAGAAAGTAGAAAGTTGGCTTGGAAAGGTCAACTATCTTCTCCAAGCAAGACAATGTTTCTTTCTTTCTGGTAATAACTCTGAATATCCAGCACTGCAGGGTGCTGAGCAGTGATAGACGTCAACATAGGCTGAGTCTTAAGCAAGAGTCATCTAATGGAGACAACTTATGCACCTAAAATTACACTTTTGCTCAAGTGTTTTTGCAGCTCCAAGGCAGGGTTCTTAGTATTTACAGGATTATGCTCTATCTGCACAATAGCAAAAGAATTTAATTTACAAGTTGACTATGCTCTCAAAGGAGATTCATCTAAGCCCTTGCTGCAATGACTTTTACTTATAGCCAGTTGCCAAAATACGACAGCTGGAAAGCGGAGAGAATAGACTGCATCCGTAGCTGACAAAAGCTGTAATTTAATAAGCATTCAGTGGCAGTTTTAGCAGCTTAGTACACCAACAGACATGTCCCAGCAAGTCTGCCTTCGGCACTTGTAGACTCTACTGTCCCCAGGTACTTGACCCCACCATTGCACCAGCAGCCCCAGCTTCCCCAGACAAGACTGCTGGGCTGCCCGAGCCTCTGCTGCACCAACCCCATCCCATCCTTGCTTAGGGCACTGATAGAGGAAATGTTTCAAGGGATTCAAGACATGAATGCAGACAACCCAACCATTTTGGCCTCTTAATCCCAGGAAAGAAAGAAAGGTTTCACTTACTAGCTGCATTGGACTCAGAACTACACCTGGCTTGTCATGCGTAAGACATACATTAGAAAGAAAAAGCTTTAATAGCAGATGTACTATAAACTTTGAGATTAAACTACTCTGGCAGAGGGAGCATTTGCACAGCAAAGCTGCTTTTTTTGAAGGGTTCTGAACAAAAGTGATCTATAGCTAGAGTTTCCACCAAGGTGATATAATCTTTTTAGTAACAAAATACATCTTTATTTATATCTGCATTTTTCACAAGTACAGCATCTTGATTTCGCTCTACAGAATTTCTTTTTAAAAATTTTAAGTGCTATTACTACCAATATGACATTACACTTAATGGAGACACTTTGATCATTTTCTCCACAGGTTTAATAAATTTGGTCTGTAAGAATATCTAAAGATGATCCAGTTATGTTCATCCACACAAAAGCTTAACAAATGGAGTTTCACTCTCCTGAAATTGATAAACTCTACAAGAATCCAGGTTTAGCTGGATCTAAATCACTATTCAAGCCTTCAAAAGAAATAATTGCCACAAAATCAATGTTACCGTTGCCTTGCCGTGTTAAGTACTTCACATTGTTCGATCACTTGTTAAGGAAAGAACTAGATACCACATTAGGTCATCCCTTAATATAGATCAGGGTAAGCCAAACTTCTTTCATATCCAGTTAACATGCAAACCATTTGACCTTTCCAACAGGACTACTAAAGACCTGGCCAGAACCACTTTTTAGCCTATGAGACTTCACACAAGGCATTACAATTTACTTCAGGGCTATGTTACAGGCACAGCTGACAGCAACTGCGAGAGTTCATATTTTCAAATATTTTCAACCATCGAATGCCATTTTCTCTTGATTTTACTTTTACTGAGCTTAACTGTTTAAGTTGAAGTTTCTCAAGCAAGACTAACTTAGAATGAGACAGAAACTATAATAATAACAATCTGTAATAGAAAATATTATGGATTATTCTACTTGAACTTTTCTAGCCTACATTAAAAGAAAAAACATCAGTCTCTTCAGGAACGCATAGCATCTTCCTGTTCTGAGTGGGGACTCAACACTTGGCACACCTTGAAGCTTGATAGTATACAGGCAGAACAGTCACCCAGGTATAACAGAATTACTAATGTCACTCCATGTTTTCCAGATTGCAAAGCCCTGAAGACTACTGCTTTCCCTGTTAAGTAAAAACAAGGGACTGACAGCAAAAGCCTCTTTGCACTCCGTGGTTGCTAACTATACACCAGAACTACCAAGTATATCCCACTGGCACAGCATTTATTCATCTGCTTTCAGGGCATGCATCACAATATGTTCTTCAATTTAGAACTTCTATTTTGTCCCTCTACTACCTCTTTACTTGGGTCAGCATACGCAAAAGACCATGTGCTAGGAACTGTACTGGTGTCTCAAAGTGACAGTTGCTATAAGCAAACATAATTACAAACCTGATCTACCAGCAGACTTGTCTGAGAAGACTATCATAGCCCTAATCTAGACCCATATAGTCTATAATCACCTACTGTCAATGTGGTGTGTCTATCTACGAAAAGATAGTACATCTCTCCACAAATTCACCTTGAGGGCCTCTTTTGTAGGTGGTGGTGGTTATTATTAGTATTAGTATTATTAAAATATATA
>NW_010206401.1:94139-96984 GCF_000695765.1 Mesitornis unicolor | reverse complement strand
CTCGGCGCGCGGGAGATGGCGGCGCGCGGGTTGCTAGGCAGCGCGAGGGTCTGCCACCGCCGTGGGCGGGTTGCGCGTGGGTGCCTGAGGGGACAGCGGGCGAGCGAGGAGGGAGAGCTCCGCCATGGGGTCCCACGCCGCCGTGCTGGGCTGTTCCTGCCCACCACACCCTTCTCTTCTGGGTCCCCCGCGCAGCCGCCGCGGCTTGAAGGGAGCCTCCTCAGCGGTGTGGGTGGGGACCCCGAGAGGTTACGGGTCTGTCCCGCTGGTACCCGGTGATGCCGGAAGGGCTTTTCCCGCCTCCCGAGGCACCCGGACGTTGAAAGACGCTCAAGTAGCGCTGGCATCTCTCGAAGCTGCTAAACCGGCAAAACAGTCACGTCTCAGTGACTTGAATTAATCTAATAAGTATTTATTTAACCTTAACATTATTTTGGGGCAGGTGCAGTATTTGCATAATCGTACATTCAGCTCTGTGTTAATTACTGTGTCTGAAGTGCCCCGGTAATGAGATAACTGCGTGACGACTTCAAGAAGGGAGTGGGAGGAAAACAGGTGTAAAATTAATCAAAGTGAGAGCGTGGCCTACATCAAAGCTTGCTCTATCCACCAAAATGAACTGTCCTAGCATTTGGTTCTCATTGCTCTAATTTATTAGGAGGCTTGTGACTGTAGTTAACAGATAATATGTCTTATATCAGCATGCAATAAAGTTGTCAAGCTACGCCTAGAAAAACACTAATGAAAATCCAACTTGTTTGTGTAATTTTGCTAATACTTTTCTGCCAAGCTGCATGTAATGCTTCTTCCTGAAACAACCTGTGGATACACTCTTCAGCACTATGACATTTAATGTTATCAATCCTTGCTGAAGGTCTTCTGTGGGAAAAGCTCTTAGAAAAGTCGCATGTTTTTGTATGTTATGTGCATAACCTTTTGTCTAAGTACAGACAATGGAAACATTATTTGTTTTCTAAAAGTACTTAATAAAATTTGATGGCTTCTGACGATGCTTGCTATTCCAGTCTCTTCATTTTTCCTGTCTAAGTAGTGATTTAACTGAGAATTAAAGGTGCCTGGAATATTTCAAGAAAAAAATCAAGATCTTGGAGAAACAAATTTAACGTAATTTGATTTCTAGAAGTCTACTCTATATTCTAAGTTTGCAAAAAGCCTTTTCCTAACAAGCATATTAAATGAAGTAAGAACACTATATTTTAACTTAACAAGAATTTTAAATTAAATGGACTCAGTCCATTTTCAGCTACTGTAACAGTAGATGAACAGAGTTCTGGCAGATGCAACTAATCTTCAATAGTTTTTTTTTACTAGCATAGTTTATTCAGCAATTCACCATGTTTTATTCTTCCCATAAAAGTTATTCAAAGTAAAAAATATTAGGTCAGGTTTATTGGTTTTTAATGCAAAACACTTTCTTGCTGTAGGTTTTTGAAATGTGATTAAGATAACAAAGGCTATTTAGGCAGAGAGGACTTTAAAGTTGCCGTAGTTGTTTGGTGATAAACCCTCAAAGGTATAGTTTTTCATTTGTATTCTGAAGATCCAGCTTATATCACTGTCTCACGAATGAGAACTCTGTGTACTGATTAATTGGAGTGGATTACAGTAGGTTTGGTAAACAGAAATACCTACAGATTCTTAAAGCAATTTTTATTTCAAAAGAAAATAACCAAATCCCTACCTTTACTGTGATGAGCAGAACGGTGCACTGTATTTCATATATATACAAGGTGTATCAAATAGAGGACTTGCTGAGCTTGTTGTTGATCAATTATTTTTTTTATTAGTGGTACACTCCATTTCTTTACTCAGTGGTTTCAGTAGATGTGAAACTACCACGTGTCCTAATAATTAACTTGTATTCTCAAGAAGAGTTATTTTTGGTTTCAAGTAACAGTTGGACATTTATAGTCTTGACTTCTCAAGTATGAATCTATAGCTGTACAAAAACCTTAACAAAAGAAAGGTTTACTGGGGGAAATCGTGTTGCATACCCACAGGAAGACACAGGATTAATTGTAGGGCTTCATGTAGGTTTCGGAAGATACGTTCCTAATCTAGTACTGCAAGTGATCTCAAATGAAGAAAACACGTGAAAGATATAAAAATAAATACATGTTTGGCTGTGAGTTTGTCTTTCTCATGGCCTGTCGATACAAGCTTGACCAATATTCTATCAAGTATATTTAGCACAGAAATTACAAATCATCTTTCTGCTCCAGTTTGAGCAGTCTTCTTCCCCCAAAGACCACTTGTGACTAATTTATTTATTCTTTTTACCTAAAGACATGTTTTAGGAAAATAGTCTTAATGAAACAAAATTTTGTTTATGATAATTTAAAGTAAAAACTGCAGAAATGTTTTATTAAACTATGAAAGTAGCCATTTCTGATACATTTCAGCTGTGAGTAAACACTTTCTCAATGAGCCAGGGTCAGACCTAGACTTCTGAAGTGAATCTTAACTGCTGAATTATGAATCTGAAAATGTTCAGCTTCCCCTTAAATGTTTTGTCCTACTTAATTTTTATCTTCATGTAAAAATTAGCAGTTTTGTTAAATTCCCTGAATGTTCCTTCCAGCAGGAGGACTCAAAACATACTCGAGGCATTCAAACAGGAACAGGCTCCATGCACAAGCCCCCGATGGCTCCTTCTTGGAAGGAGGATGGAAGTGGAGGGCTCCTGGGAAGAGGAGGCACAGGTTTCAGTATTTCTTCCTGAACAGGTGCCAAGTCACAGCTGCTGTGTCCCTGGGTGGCACTGTGACCACCTGCCTGTGGCACATTCTGTCTGTGCAGCTTCACAAAAATTAATTAAATATAT
>NW_010206401.1:57090-94108 GCF_000695765.1 Mesitornis unicolor | reverse complement strand
GCGGTTGTGTCGCGTGGTGGTTTTGTGAGCTCCTTCAGCGGGTCCAACTCCAAACACAAAAGTTACAATCCTAGAAGTTGGTTATTAGGATTCAGTTCTTGAGCGTGATATTGTGCACTTTGTTTTGTTGTAAAAATTATTAAAACCAGAGGCTATCACAACAGCCTTTGTGTGTCTCTGGACACCACTGAAACAGCCCTGGCAAGGAGAGCACTTTCAAGAGCTTTTCCACGAAACGGAATGGTGTGCACACATCGGTTCTTCAGTGAAGGTGAAACTGTTTCCTCAACTACACCACATAGAAACATAAACTTTTCAGTAGAAACGGCAATTATTTAGCACCATCAACTGCAATCAAGCAACTGCATTTTTACTAAATTGTTGCTGCATCTTTTTTCGAGTTGTTTTCATTTATTCTATAAATTAAAAGCAATACTAACTTTACCCACTAGATGTCAGTAGCGAACTCTTTACTGGAGAAGCTGGGCCCTAAGAATTTGAATCGCATTCCTACTCCGCTTGCTTTTTCAAAACGATTTGTTATAACAATTCCGTATTATTTTTTATAAAGTATTTTTTGTGGGTTATTTATAGATATTCTGAACGTACTACTGTTTAAAATTAAGCCTTCTGAGAGAAGTAACTGGGAAAACATGATGGAAAAAGATTCACCTGGTTATTGGACTGATACTGTATGTATATTTGGTTTGGTTCAGTGATACTCTTTTCTCCAAAATTATTTGAACTGATCTAAAACCTTTTCATACTTCAAGAACCATTCAGCCGACTAACTGCACATTCAGGTGTTAAGTGTTTCAAATGGAAAGGGTTCTGCAGGAATAGTAGTCATGAAAGTATGTTGTTTCCCCAGCTGAAGTTAGGTAGATTTAGGTCTAACTAAAAGCCCTCCCTGTGCTGTGTCTGGAGGCCAGGCCTCCAGGAGTGCCCAGTGTTTTCCCTGTCCCAGCTCTGTACCTACACATTGGGACACCGGTGGGTTGGCATCTGCTGCTGAAACAGCTGCCAGCAGCTGGGCCCCGACATCCAGAGTACAGAAGGGCAATCTGAGCCCAGGGCTGCTTACAGCTTCCAGCTGCTCTTCTGGCATGTCTTACCAGAGCTTTCTGAAAAGCAGTCCCTGGTCTATTTGTATGCTTGGCACAGTCAATGTGAAAGATGTTTCAGGCCAAATGAAACATGTAGTCTTAGGTAAGTGGTCACGACAAATTTGGCTTGACTGTTCTGCAGGATGGAGCATGCATAGGTTGCACTGGAAGGTGCTAACGTTGTCTCCTCCCTTGTGAATTTTCTCACTGCTGCAACTATGTACAGACTTGTATTGTAATGACAGAGATGTGAGAGTTTGGACTTGTGAGTACTCACTCATGCTAAAAAGCAATATAAATATGATCCAAGGTGGATCTCTGTGGTTTCTTGGATATACACTCCCTTTCTGTTCCTTGCTTTGTTCAAAGATCTTTGCAATGATCTCTTTCTAATTCAGTTCTGAAAAATCATATTTTGTTTGTTTCTATAACGTTGGTTAGCTTTTTGCTTTTGTATTATTAATGAATCTTGGTAACACATTAATATTAGTGAGTATTAGTGAATCTTGGTAACACACTAACCAACATGTAAGTGTCACTCCTGTGTTCTTATCAGATAAAATTGTGAGGGAAGATCCTATTGAGAGACAGTAAAGGGCATACGCAGTATCTGAAATGAGACAGTAGTGGATTGGTTTCACAGAATCACAGAATGGTTTCGCTTGGAAGAGACCTTCAAGGTCATGAAGTCCAGCCATCGATCCAGCCCTGCTGAGTCCATCACTGGACCATGTCCCTAGTCACAACATCTCCTCATCTTTTAAACACCTACCGGGATGGGGACTCCACCACCTCCCTGGGCAGCCCCTTCCAGTTCTTGACAACCCTTTCAGTGAAGAAATTCCTCCTGATATCCAACCTAAACCTCCCCTGGCGCAACTTGAGGCCAATTCCCCTTGTTCTATCACAGCTACCAGGGAGAAGAGACCGATCCCCACCTCGCTACCCCCTCCTTTCAGGCAGTTGTAGAGGGCAATAGGGTCTCCCCTCACCTCCTCTTCTCCAAACTAAACACCCCCATCTCCCTCAGCCGCTCCTCATAAGACTTGTGCTCCAGACCCCTCCCCAGCTTTGTTGCCCTTCTCTGGACAAGCTGCACCATCTCAACGTTCCTCTTGTAGTGAGGGGCCCAAAACTGTACACAGGATTCGAGATGCAGCCTCACCAGTCCAAGCACAGAGAATGATCCCTGCCCTGCTCCTTCTGGCCACACTATTCCTGACGCAGGCCAGGATGCCATTGGCCTTCTTGGCCATCTGGGTTGTCACTTGTCCTTGATCATGGATCTGTTTGTGAGGTCACGTCTAATTGAATTTTGTGAGGGGAAGTCTAATTGAAGAAATGATTCATATAAAAAATGGAGTGGCAAAAAACCCATGGTTGCTTTTATCAATAAGTTCCCTCATCCCTTTTGCCACATGGCCCCACAGGTATTTGTATCAATACATCTCAATGGCACTGGGGAGGCGGGATCTGTTTATTCTAGCATCGAACCAAAACTCGTATTCATTAAACCACACCCTTACTTGTAAATCCTTAGTTTAGGCAACAAATACATAACAAAGATTTTACTCAGGTTTTTTTTTTTTCAAAAGAACAACCACATATGAATGCCTGAACCAAAAATAGTGAATAAAGACAGATTACGTATTTGTTAGTATCTAATTGTCTTGAAAATTTTTAAGAAGCCCTTTTTGTGTGCTGAGATGGATTTACAGCCTGCTGTAGTAGCACATAAATTGCCAGCTCTCAAGATCAATGAATAGGCGGCACTCTATTATAGGAGTCATTCTACAAAAGGAAAATTGTATACTATAATTTTCTGGGCTCATATGTTACTCTGAAAGAGAAAAAATAAATGGCTGGAAAGCTTATATTGCTTTTTATGGTTTCAGTTCCCTAGTTATCCTATTGAATGGAAAGCTGTTCATGCAGGCAGGTTCAGTGTGTTTAGGCAACCTCTGTTATTAAAGAAATTGTGCATGTACAGAACGCAGCAGTTGAAAGCAGCAAGTCTTTGTAATCCTGGAAACTGAGACTGTAGCAGTTCTTAACACATGATTTTTCAAGAAGAAATAAGGAGAGAAACACCGGAAATCCGTCAGCTTGGAGCTTGAGATGTGAATTGTGGCAGCAGGTGGAGCTGAAGGAGTTGTGCTTTTGGAACTGCAGAAAGAACAGGAGATGAATGAATCAAAAGAGAGAGAAGTGCAGAGCTTTTGTTATGTTATTTGATAAGGAAAAATTCCTGCAGGATACAGTCATGTTTAAAGAAAACTAAATTGTTTAAAATTAGCAAAACCATGTATTAGAAAGTTACGAGAAAGGAATATTTGTCTGTGTTTAAATATTGAGGAGAAGTGGGTTTTTTTGTCAAAAAACTATGTATTTGCAGAGTTTTTATATCAAGATTTTTACATGGTTCATGGAAAGGCCTGAAGTTGCAAGGGACAGATTTTTGTTTCTTAATTTTTATGTTTTATTTTGATTCCAGAAGAAATGATCAATTAAGTACTTGCAAACTAGGATTGCATTTTAGTTTCTTTCATTTTCAGTTCTTTAAAAGGATAAGACAAATGTACAAGTGAAGACTTTTGTACAGCGTGCAGGAGGAATGACCAACCTAGATCTACATTCAATTTTATTATGGCTTTCATTGGAATCTACATCTGAGGCTATAGATTAATTCAAAGTTCTCCGTCTGCTGGAAATGAAGCCAGATGGATGGTTTATGCAGCAAGGATCTTCCTCCATGGCAGGCAAGTGCTATTGACTTAGTAAAGCCCGTGTTTCTCCAGGGCGAAGAAGCATGAGAAGGCAGGTAACAAGAAGAAAAAGTAGGAGTGAACAGAAGCATTATATTCAAGTATTGAAAATACATGAGAGAAGTTAAACAATTTTGCCATGTTTGCATGATCAGGATCTTACTCTGAAGACTATTATTTCAATGTCATGTTAGTATTTATTTATATCCTTGAAAATATTCATAACTATTAGACCACAGTCCTACGTATTTTTGAGGAGGAAAATAAGCCTGACATTTTGCAAGGAGATTCATTTATATTTTACGTGTTTTACATTCATTATTTGAAAAGTTTTTAAATCTCATGAGTGCAAAGAAAGCTGCACAGTTATACAGTAATGAAACAAGTCAAATATTTACAGCTTTTGATGTGCAAAGTATGTTTTTTTCTCCTAAATATTTGAAGTATTAATGTAATTCTAAAGCAATTAAGCAAAACAGAACACCTGAAGGAAATAAAGAGAAGTTAGGGTGATGTGTCCTGGCTGCTGCAAAGTCAAGTAGAGCAGTACCAGAGTAATGAAGATAGGGATGAGACCATAAATGAAGATGATAAATGAAGATGATAACTGAAGCAGGCTGAGGTGTTCTGTGTGGTGCTGTGGGTCGTGTGTCATGCTGTGAGCTCCTCCAGGGCAGTCTGTAGCCACTTGTCCTGCCTGCTCACTGTTACTGCCTCATTATTTCTCTGTTCCTCATACTCACATACTGCCACTCACTTATTTGTGCAATGTACTTTATGTATTTCTGTCCCTGATGATGGCTATAGATCTTTTTTACTTCTCATAATGGACCAAAGAAGAGCACCAAAGCAGCAAGGATTGTTTCTCATTCTTGTTGTACGTGTTGTAAGTTGCTCTCCGTTCCTGCTGGACAGCAGAGGATCTCCCATCACCGAACCGAAATGAGGAGGCTCTGAGCTGACGGACACTCGATGATGCTTTGCCTTTTTCTCCCTGACCTGGGGTAGGGCTGTGGTCCCTGAGAAGAGCGAAAGTGAACCATATGGCGGGTCAGATGTCGGGATGATCAGATAAGCATCCACTCAGCTTTTTGCCATGAACTAAAAGTAGCTTTCGAAATGTTATTTTTAGTGAGTTATTTCAAAGGTCTTAACTGTTTCGAGCACGGTACTTTCGTTTGTTTTACTATCGGCTGCACACAACCTGCAATAGCCGTGTTCCAGATGCTTTATTTTCCAGGTGGATCTGGAAGTGGATTAATAACCTGAGTGACTGATCAGCTGATATTGCTCTGATATAATGTGTTCAGGGTCTGAAGACTGCAGCAGGATTAAACTGAAGGAGAAATCTTCTGTGAAAGAACATTTTTGAAGCACAATGCTGAGAGTAACAAAGATGTCAATAAATATTATAGATTTGAAATAAATTTTTGCATATTTTAGAGTCTATATTTTCAGAGTTTTACAAATCTGAAATTTTAAATTCAAAATATCTACTTTTAAAATTAAAACTTAAGAGAGTTGTGGTTGTTGTAGGCACAGTACTTTTGAACAGGGTTCATTGTGGCAAAGAGGAATTGTCAGTACAAAATCCTTCTTAGATTGTTCATCTGTGTAACATAGCCTTTGCAAATACAGCAAAGATAATTTCTGAAATGTGAATTGAGTAGCCTACATGCAAAAGTAATTGTTAAGTAGTTTAAACCCCACCTTAGCTTACATTATTTTTCTCTTGCCTAAGCTTGATTTAAAAGGCAGAGAATTTTTGGCTTTTGAAGACTTCAAGAAAGCTTTAAATTCTGTTTCTTCTAAGTTATCTGAAAGAATCATAGGTGAAGCCTTCAGGTAAGATTAACAGAGAGATGCTTGTTCCTGGATAGCAGGATTTTTGTTGTATTTCTGTTAATTGAAATGATTTGATTCCATCATGCAATTGAAGATAGAAGCTTCAACATGTTGCTGTTTCAGTGCCTTTAATAATGAACATTATAAATAATGTTTAAACCACATAACATTTAATATAAATAGTATAAATAGAAATAATGAAATAATAACTATAATTAAAATAATAAATATTACAGGATACAGAAAGTAATTTATTGCCTGCACTGTTTCTTAAGAAGCCTAAAATTATTTGCTTTTACATTTTCCTTCTGTCATCAGGAAATGCTCACTCACGAGCTGTCTCCTGAGAAATTCAGTTGAGCTGCAGTGCACGCTGTGAGGCAGCAGTGGGGAGATTCCTTGTGAGGTGAGATTGGCTCAGATAAATTTGCGAGAGTACTTTTCAGATCATAAAAAATAATCTTACCCCTGCAATTGCAAGGAAACATTACTTTTAAAATGTTTTGGTAAAGATTGCATTGCAAAGTGTAAAACTTTTTAGTGCTATGAATGATTCATTTAGGAGTGATTCAGTCGCTGAGAGAAGTCCTTTGCTTTTGGAGACGGGGCATCGACACCTTGCTGAGAACCATTCTTAATACCATCTTTACAGGGTGGGTTGGATTTTGGGTGGTTTTCCCTTTTTTTGTGGTTATCTGGACACAAAGCATCACAGCAGAACAGGAACTGGTCTGTGCATTGTTCAAGCCACTGGTGTACAATAACAAAATCAAAGTGTAGTGTCTGATTCCTTAGATGACAGTCTTGTGTCTTTACACTACAGATGTATTTTGGGGAGAGTCATTATTTTAAGAAGGTTTGAAAAGTTATGTGGTATATTTTTCTTGATGTCCAAGTGATTTTACCATCAGTTTTTGGTATATTGTCAGGAAAATAGGAAAATGTAAGTAGAATAACAACATAAGCTATGAAGAGCACAAGGAAAGGAGAATATCAGTAATTGATTTGCATTAAGAATGAAAGACCCCACTGAAGTAATTCAATCCAGATTCACTATTTGTAGCATAAGCTAGGTATTACAGGTATCTGTTCATTGCTCTCTTTGTCATCCATAAAACCACTTCCATCCAGCTCCTGTGCCTGCATTACTTTCGCTGCCCATTGGTGAGTTGTTCATGGTTGTGGTCCTCCAGTGACAGCCCATGGTCTGTGTCTTACCTTCCTGTGCCTCTCCTCCTCTGTTCTATGTGCTGTGTCCTCTGCCATGTCTGTATTTCTCTTCATCAGTATCTTAAACTCATAAATATTTCATTTTACATAGAAGTAACCCAGAAGTACAGAGTTTTTGGCCTGTCCCTGGCAATGGCTGTATTGTATTTACTGGAATACAGGGCTATGAAACATGGAGTTAATGTCCCTGCTTTACTCAATATTGTGTATTCTTTTATAAATGTATAAAGATGTAGTGAATTAATTAGAATTGGTAGTAAAGCTTCAGGATGTTAAGTGGTGGTGTTAAATGCTTTATTTTATGAAAGAAAACAGACACCTCATTCAGCAGCGTTTCTTAAGTGTGGTGTGTGTTTTGTGTGTTTTTTTCTTAATTCCATGGGAATAGGACCAAACATAAATATATTTTCATCTCATGCTGATAAAATAATATTTAATGCAGACATTCTTCCTCCTGAGGGATTATTTTCTTACAAATGTCAGTAATATACTGCACTTAGCTATTACTGAAGTCTGCAAAATGTGGCTGAGTTTTCAGTTTACATTTAGCTGTAATGACTGGCCATAATCTTGCCTAAACAGTAGTGTAACATTTTTTTGTTTCTGGGATAATATTGCAGTTATATTGAACAAAATGCTCCAGTGCTCAGCATGCACCTGACGAAAATGCCATTGTACCACAGAAACTCACTGTTTTTGACACGGGAGTTGCAGAATTACCTGCCAAGGTAAACAGTGTGATGAGGTGTTCCTTCATGATGGGGCTGCTCTTAATGGGTAGCACACACAAGAGTTTATTTATAATAATGCTGCTGTTCTGCATGTAGCTACATGGATATGAAATTATCCTTCACAATAATAATTTGTGATAAATGGCTGCCTGGAAGTGACCATGGTGTCCTTTAAAGTAGGATTTAAATTCTTAAAAAATTTTTCAGGTACTATTTTCTTTTTTTGTTGTGAATCTGTCATATTCGCGTTATACAATATTACTAATTACCGCTGCTGAGAAAATATTTGTCTTAGCTGTGCCATTTGTTCAGAAAAAAAATAGGTTATTTGTATGCTAAATACTTAGACTATGATAATAGAAATAGTAACAGAAGTGAGCTGAAAACCAGTCACATGTGGATGTGAGTGAACCTATACATGAAGAAAAACGTCTTACAAACTAAAAGCAAATAGAAAAGTATCATACAGTTTTTAAAGCCAGCAAGAATAAATCAGATCTTAAGGAAGAAAAGAGGACATTAATGATCTGCATTTTATGCAGCTGTGCTTTTAGACTGATAGGATCACACACTAGAGGTATATTAGGACTTTTGTATGTATTGGTACTTTCCATACCAAAAAATGACCTAATTGTCTTGTATTTCTTTCATGTAATTATGCAGTAATAAGAAAATAACATGGTTTTCAGAGCCACCCCATGGAAGAAACCTTACGCTCTTTTAGGCAAGTTTGATTTATGGACGTGTGCTGCAGCGCACGGTGAATGTGAGACATTCATCTTCCATGGCCGGTTGCCATGGCAACGCCGTACACAGTACAATGTCACCAGCTCTGGTGATGCCTGCGGTAGTTTATCCCTTTGTTGTGCTTGTTTCTTAAGCAACTGTCTGCAGCCTTTCATATCATCATACTTCATCACCTAGACAAGCCTTTTTTCTTATTTCCTGAGAATCATCTCTAACAGAAAAGATCCAATTCTTTCTCTGCCCGTGCATATCTGTGTGTACTTTTTTTTTCAAATCAGGTGTTAAAAGCTTGTCCCATGCCCACAGATAATAAACCATCGCCCTGAAACGGTAAGAGAAGATGGTAAAGCTGAACATCAAAGTGTGGAGGACCTGTCTCAGCATCTTTGTGTACTATCTCCTGTCAGGGGGCTGCAGTTAAGGCTGTTTTTCCATAACCAGGAAGACAGAAAGTAAAATTAATCCAGCAGATTCTCGTACCTGTCCTTAGCTGGCAGATTGAGGTGGACAAAAATCCAACAGCTGCCTTATAATACCTGCTCTGTTTCCTCCTTGTGAGATAAATGGAACTGGGGGAGGGGGTGGAAGGGTATTGAGGAGTCAAACTGATAATTTCATTACGAAGAAGATGTACCCTGACACAAGTTCTTCTTTTTCAAGGCAGTACCTACTCATGATAGGTTGTCTGTTCAGGTTGTATGTGTCCCCAGTTCTGCCTAGGTGGGGTGATGCTTTGTGAGAAAACATGTATGGTTAAAACATTTTGTAGAGAATCCTGAGTTAACATCTAAAGAAAGATGTATCCTTTGGATAATATTTGAGCTACTGAGCAGAAAATTAACTCCATCCCAGCCAGACCTAATACGCCACTGTAAATTCAAATTACTCAGTCGTTTTAACATTTATCTAACAAAAACTTCACTAGCAAAATCCTGCAGGAACTGGGCATGCTGTTCCTCTGGAGCAGTGCACCAATACACATCTACTTCACATCTAGGGAAAACATGGGGCTTTTGCTATGATAAAAACCTGACACCAAATCATCCTAACAAAAATTTTAAATAGAATTTCTAGAAGATATGACCCAGGTCTATCTATTTTCCCAGTCCTACAGAAAATTAATTTAAAATTTTAAACATATTTATTTATTACTTGGACTGCTAAAACAACTGACATAAGCACACATGAATTTTTGGAGGTTTGAGAGCAAAACCTAGCATGCAAGTGTTGGACAACATGGTGCACATTTACATACTCATTCCTTCTAAATAGTTCAACATATTTTCTTCTGATTTGAGAAAAATACTACATTAAATAAATCTTAAAGTATTTTTGAAACCTAGTAATTTAAATTAAGTTTGCATTTAAATTTAAAAATTGTGCTTTTTCTGTTTTTGAGGGTACGTTCAAAGAAGTATTTACAATTACGATAGCAAATTTAAATTGGTCACTTGTTCTAGCCCCTTAATAAGCACTCCTGCCGCTCACACTGGCCTTTCATTGGTCCTTGAAGTGCAGAGTAAATTGTTTTAACGTAAATCCTTCTTAGTTCACATGAATCCACTTTGTTTTGCATTGCCATGGAGTAGGGATATGCATGTGGTCAGTTACCATAATTCATCCATGGTAACATAACTTATTAAAATGTGTTAATGCCACAAGTGTTTAGTTGATCACGTCCTCAGGACACTCTTTTAAAGACCATTTCTTTCAATGGGATAAAACTGTGACATGTAATTAAAAATATTAGAATGTGGCAGCTATAAAATAGACCAAATTTACAACATCAAACATTAATTAATTAATAAAAGTGTTTGTGTTTCAGCTTTACAAGAATTTCTGTGAGTTTTTTATAACAGCTTCTTATAAGGCGTGTTGGATGATGGGTGTCCTCCCACTGATACCCTTGTAATTTACAGTCTGGTTTCAGTATCACGAAGAGCTGAGATCAAATAAACAATTGGATTTCTGCAAATTTCACAAAAAGAGGTGAACAAGGAAGAAGAGAGAGATGTTATAAGTGCCTCCAACACAGGAAAGGGCTTTTATGTAAGTTAAGGAATCTTAACAGGCATCACAGACTCCACATGGAAGCAGGACCTTACAAAGGCCCAACTGAGGAGAAGCTTCAGACAAAGAGTTCACCATGGACTCTAAAGTTGGTCAATCATAAGATGCAAATCTACAGGAAATCAGGCATTGCAAGCTCAACTATTCATTAATTATTTGTTTAATATGATTTATAACTATTGTATTGTTTTGTTGTAGTATTTCCCTCAGAATTTTGAAAAGCATCTCATAAATCCCAAAAGATTTAATAACCTGAGATGATTTCTGGATTTCTAAAATGCATCCACTGAATTTTTCCTCCAAATCTTCCGTACATTGTGCAAAATCTCTTAGAATAAGTTTGATGACAAGAGAAGATTCACTTCTAGTCATGGGATCCTAGAAACAAGAAGATTACAGATACCCTTGAGCACGTGCTACATCCTGTGTTTTGGCACATTGATGGTGGTACAGAAGAGGAGTCTTCAGTGCACAAATTCATGCCCTCATAGACAAGGCCTCAGCATAGCACAATGATGTACCACGACAAAAAGCAATGTGTACAAGTTGTGTCAGGGGAAATTCTGTCTGAATATGGGAAGAAAGTCTTCATTACTGAGAATTAACATTGGAACAGGTTACCAAGAAGTGGTGGGATCTCCCTTCCTGGAAACATTCAGTGCTCAGCTTGACAGGGCCCTGGGTAACCTAATCTAAGGCCCTACTTTCAACATAACCAGGTGATACCTGGAGGTCCCTTCCAACCCAGAGTTTTGTATGATTCTGTGCCTCTATGGTTTCTGTTACAGCACAAGAACCTCCCAAGTCACAGGATATTCAGTAGCACTTGAGAGACTTAACTAGGGACTAGGGTCACACATTGCACTAGGCGATGTACAAATACTTAGCAAAATGCCATTTCTTTCCCAGAGATCTTGTGAGCTATCACTGAGCAAATTCCAAATTCCTGAACCTCAGTTCATCTTAAGGAAATGAGCTTTGTTTCTCTGGATGCTGAGGACATTTTGAGAATGCAGCAGCTTCACAGTTTTAAGACCTGTGGCATCTGTCTCAGTGAGACAGAAATATGAAACTGACTACCCTTAATGTATTTTGGAAAATGGTTTTAAGACTCAGAAATGTATGCAGCTCTCATAGAACACAAACTGGAATGGTAAAAAATGAGTCAGTGTGCCAAAGCAAAAGATTCTTCTGCATTAGATAGGGTTGATTACTATCATTATGTGGATCAGTAGTCCACATAAGGCCTGAGGCCTTGTCGGGTAAGATGTGACCTATGCCAAAAAGAGAGCAATAAATGTTATTTTATTCTCCCAATAAAGACTGTCTAGTGTGACTATTTGGTGATGTAGCAATATAGCTAAAGGAATGAGTGAGAGTGCTTCACAGGTGTGTTCTGGATGAAATTTCACTGTTGAATTGTTGGTAATTTGAATCAACAATTTTTGCTAACTTCATAACCAGTTCTTTTAGCAAACTCTTTCTATGGGTTTGTGGTCTTGCATGCCTTTCCTTGCTTTTTCTCTTACAGTCCTTCTAAAAAAGAGCATATGTGGCTTTCACATAGGACTTCAGTGCAATTCCCTGTACAGAGAAAGCTCTGTTCAGTCCACTGCTTCAGTGGAGTCGGAAGGATTCCCTTTCCTGTCATTGTGAACAATTTTTAGATATTCCAAACAAAATGCTGGCCACTTAGGATCTTTTGTCAATACCATCCTTGAGTGCTTGCAGTACTTACCTGCCACATATTCTGGAGAAAAGTACCCTCTTGTGTAGTATTTTGTTTGAAAAGAGCTTTCTGTGAAAAGGCCTTATTTGCCACACTCCAGATCCTTCTCTCAGACGTGACCAGAAATTGTGGCTCCAGGTTCCTTCACTCCGTGTTTGTGTACTGCAGCAGCTGCAGGAAAGCTCACTGATTCACACTAAAGTCTCTCTTCTTTTGCAAAAAATACCTTTTGTGGCAATTTCTCACTCCATTGGTCTTTGGTTTCTAGACTCTTAAAGTCCTGCAATGTCTAATACTTTCATCCCATCCCACCCCATCCCTATGAATTCACAACTATTTTTCTTTCTTTGTCTATGCTGGTTAGTAACTAGGAACAGGGGAAAAAAGGAGTAAAATGCCCCATAATTATTCTTTGGAACATCTAATGGTGCCCACTGTGATAGGCAGGAAATGGGAGGGGAAACTGTTTATCTGTCAGATAAGCTGTTGTTATTCCCGTATTTCTGTAGAACAACGTTCTTTTTCCTAGGAGTCATGTCGTACTTTTTAGAAACTTTTAAATAATTCACACTATCAGTTTCCCATATGAAGCCCAGTTTCATTTCAACCAGGAGCTGCCCCTATCCAAGTTCTGTGTCCTAGGATTGTACAACAGCTGTAATTGCGTTCTGTGCATTGAACGTAGACTCTTCAAAATCAGTTCTTTGTATTTATTTACTTTGAGCCAAGGCTGTTGAAGTTTTACGTTTCCAATTTTATCATTGTGTGATATGGCATCTGAATAACCTGATGTAACCTTTTCTCATTGTTATTTATATTTGGATCCAGACGGATATTAATAAGATGTAATGAGCAGAGGAGCCTTTTGTTGGGATCTGATGTACCACCAATGTTAGGACCACCTGGGATGCCATAATCTTCCTTTCTCAATATGGGAAATGTCATGTATATGCTGTATGAGTATTTCAGGTGTATTTAACAAATACTAAATGCCCAAGAAATTCATTCAGCAATTTGGATCATGGTTGTTTCTCCTTCAAGATGTTTTGCTCAAGTTAATAATCAAGTACCGATAGACTTTAGAGCTTTAAAGCACATTGCTGATGTCCAGACTGCTGGTTAGCTCAGAAGCAGATTCTCCTCCTCTTTACTTCCTCAATTCCAAATTTCTGCTAACAATCTAGAATTCACCAAGACTTCCTAGCTAGATAGGGCTGTGGTTTTTACTCACTTCACAGAGTTTGACTAAACATCTGAATCTTGTAGGAAGTATGAAAGAGTTGGTCTGGGAACTGCAGAACAATTTCAACAGAAGTAGTTTTGCTGGGCTGTGATGTTTGAATCAATTACTTCATTGACTGCCTATCAAAAGCCTGTTGTCAAAATTGTGTCAGTAGAAGACATCAAAACACGTGTTCACCTTGCAGGCAGTAGAGTCCATCCTTGGGGTTGCTCAGACATGTGCAGAGGTCGTATTTCTTACACTCAAAAAAGCATGGAGAGACAAATTCTGATCTTCCTGTCAGGGTAACCCACCATGCTGTGTTGTTAAATAGCCTGCAGAAACATGAAGAGATTGTTTCAAGTCCTCCTTGATTTGAAGTCTCATTCTCCAAGCCAGTTATGAGCCTTTGCTGAAAGTGAGCCAAATTCCGTACTTAGAATGCGGTTTACTGTTGAGAAATGGATCAATGACCTCTGTAATTTAACTGGGAATTACATTTAGCAAGGCGAAAATAATGATCCTTTTATGACTATCTTCTATCGAGGATATTTTATGCATTTTTCGTATATTCCTAGTCAGCCTGTCTACTGTGTTCTATTTGTGTCTTTGTCCCTTGGTTATAGACTTCTAGTCCTGTTAATCTCTTTTGGGATCAAACAGTTTTAGGAAATGAATGACTGAACAACCCTTGTTTTCCTGACTGATAGTTTTGATTCGTCTCGTTTGCTGCAGCTGATATAGTGTCTCTTGCTTCATCTAATAAATACTAAGCTGTTTGTCTTACACATCTAAATCGCAAACTTGGCAGCAAATCTGCTTCTTCCTTCTACCGGTCTTTATCTGCTGGATTTTTTCCCATGAGTAACATTACAATGGTATATGCAGTGCAATGCCAAATGCAATGTTAATTCTTTATCTAAATTAGTGAATATACATACATAGTGGCATTATCTTCTGCTCATGCATAAATATACATAATATGCTATGCCTAGAATTTGTTAGTATGAGTGTTATTCCCATTTAAGGACACAATAAATTTTACCTTATGTTAATTCTGTATTGAAAAATAATAATTCTGAAAAAAATTGTAATCGTTTTAGTTTAATTTTAAAGGACGTCAAGTTTTATTTGAATTTTATCAACTATTTACTCTTTTCCTCTTGGCTTCATACATTGGAAAGTTAATAAATTTTTCAGCCTAACTTTTTCATGGTGACAAACTGTGCCTCATAAACTCTTCAAATGGGGTCTTGTCTGGAGTCATCTAGTATAAAACGGTCAGTAAGGAGTCACTGATGCATTTAATTAACAAGACTGTAATTAACTTATTTGTTCTCTGGCCCTCTGCTTAACGTTGTTCTTTCTTCTGAAGATTTATTTTGATACATTTATATTATGCTTATTTTCATATCTGTATATAGTACAGTCATTCTGTTGTATGGACTCATTCCTCTGTTTTTCATACTTTTAAAATCCTGACTGTTTGGGACTGGAAGATTTTCATAGCCCCTTCTGGCAGTGAATTTCCTTTTGCATTTGCTGATGTCCATCATTTAGAAGATAGTAAGTGGTCATATCTCACACATATGCCTGAAGATAACCGAGACGGCGATGAATTTGCGGTGGGTTGACCCTGGTTGGATGCCAGGCGCGCAGAAGCTGCTCTGCCACTCCCCTCCTCAGCTGAACAGAGGAGAGAAAATATAAAGAAGGGCTCATGGGTCGAGATAAGGACAGGGAGGTCACTCAGCAATCCAATCACAGGCAAAACAGACTGAACTCGGGGAAATCAACTGAATTTATTACCAATGAAATCAGAGTAGGGAAATGAGAAATAAAACCTAAATCTTCAAACACCTTTCCCCCACCCTTCCCTTCTTCCCAAGCTCAAGATTCACTCCTCATTTCTCTGTGACCTCTCCCCCAGCACGGGGACGGGGAATGGGGGTTGTGGTCAGTTCACCACTTGTTGTCTCTCCTGCTCCTTCCTCCGCACCCTCTTTCTCTGCTACAGTGTGGGGTCCCTCCCACAGGGGACAGTCCTCCATGAACTTCACCAACGTGGGTCCTTCCTGCAGGCTGCAGGTCTTCACAAGCTGCTCCAGTGCGGATACCTTCCATGGACTGCAGTCCTCCAGGGACAGACTGCCCCAGTGTGGGTTCCTTGCCGGGTCACAGATCCTGCCACCAAACCTGCTCCAGCGTGGGCTCCTCTCTCCATGGGTCTACAGGTCCTGCAGAGCTGTTTCTCTCACACATTCTTGCTCCAATCTGCTGCTGTTGCACAGTTTTCCCTCTGTTCTTGTAGCCAGCTGGAAATGTCTCTATCGGACATGCAGGAAGCTTCCAGCAGCTTCTCACAGAAGCCACCCCTGTAGCCCCCTAGCTTCCCAAACCTGGCCACACAAGCCCAATACAGAGTTTTAGTGACTATAGCTTCTGAAGTTAAGTGGCTAATATTATTGGTGTTCAGAGATCATTGATTTCCCTGGAGCCGTGTCAGTAGCTACAATTTAATGGGTTTGGAAAATACTGTTCTTACATGTTAACTGCTCTCCACAGTAATGGCTTGTAATAGTTTGGATATTTTTGTCTTTTATGTTGTTTTATACTTTTACTTTCAGGAGTGTAAAACCTAAGTACCTAGACAGAAGTTGGAAATAACTTCCTTCTGTTCCTCAGTTAACATACTTTTGGGTAGTGACAAATGCTAACTTAAGTCCAGAGCTCAATTAATATTGTCAAGAAAGCTGGTGACAATCCCAGTTTTTAATGTGTTTATACAACATGATAAAGATTTTTTTCACTAGCATAAACTGAAATGATGCTATCTTGCTGAATGTAACGTATAATGAAGCCTACAGGGGCACATATATACATTTGCTGCTTGTTTAGTGCATATAAGGTAATTTCATTTTAAAATCTATGTGACCTTACGATGCAGTAAGATACCATACACAGCCTCCCAGTCTCATGTGAGCTCTTCCATAGTCTCGTGTCTTGACAGCAAGAGTCCCTTTAGATGTTAAAGGAACTGTTATCTGCTACTGCAGCTTCAATGAGGAATCAGTTCTGTATCATGAAGTGATCTTGGCAGCCTTTAGGGTCACTCAGGTTGAATTGGTTTAACCTTCTGAAACTTCAGGAGAACCCAGCACGGTGGCAGATGCCCAGCCACAGCCAGGACAGCTGTGGTTTCCCTCTGGTGACCAAGGAAAACGAGGTCTTGTTTGCTGGGCTGGTGCTGCCAGTGTTTTCTGAAGGTCGAGGAAGGGTTTATGGACCAGTGCAGGGCCTGCTCTGCAGGGAATGACAACAAGGAAAAGTGTACGTTTATTGTGTTTTGAGATGTCATCCTCAGATACAACAGATGAGAGAAGCTGGCAAAAGGCAAAGAGAAACAATGACAAATAATGTGAACAAAGAGATTTCTATTTAAACAGATTGCAGAGAAATAAGTAAAAAAGCCATCTTGCATCTGTGCTGTCTTAGTAAGTGCCAGAGGCCTGACATGTAAGATGGGGAAAGTAGACTGCTTTATTTAGAGTTCACTGATATTACAGATTCATTGAAAACTTGGGGAAAGGAGGGCAATCAATAGAACCTGGACATGGACTAAACAATGCTCGTGTATGGGTGCTATCATGTATTAAAGAAAATCTTAGCAGAAACTGTTATGTTGGTGGAACTGTTGGTTTCCCTTCCTCCTCACCACTTTAATTTTTCTCAGTCCTATGAAGATGTGTAAAATGGAGTATGTGGGAAAACGAGATGAAGCTCCAAGCCAAAGAGCAAAGCTTTCTTCTCTGTGTTGAAAGAGTGACTTGAGACTGAGATATTTAACTGCTGTTCAGGAAACACGTCTTGTGCGCTGCTCGCTGGTGGTGCCGTTGGGCAAACCTTCGCAGAGGGGTGCAGAGTACTTTTGTCAGTGCTTGATCTGGTTGGATTTAGGAGCTCAGTCTTTATTGCATAGCTCAGTACAAAGTTAGAGGCCTTGTGAAGGAATTGTGTATGTGCAGACTTGTCGGAGAAAGCCTTAAAGGGTAACTGGAGTTACAACATGCTGCCCACTCTGGAGCAGGGAGACACCACTGTATGGAGACTTCTGATCAATACCACCTCTATTTTTTATTTTATCGTATACTTTTCTGATTTTCTAGTGAGGTAAGACTTGGCATTCACATTTTCTGTTTATCCTGCCTTAATGATTTTTAATACATTGGCCAATTTCAGCCAAACTGGAGACAAATAGAAATCTAAACCATCTTCAGTTTCTAGAACTTAAAATTTTAGCAACAAGTTGTTTTCCAGCCAAGGCAGAAAACATGGTATTTATTCATTCTGAAAAATAGAAGCAAGTCATCTGCCAAGCCTGTATTGATTAATGGCTTACATGTACGTATTTTTTAAACATACGTAGTGCTGCAGTCTGTTGTGGCATGTACTGCCTCTTACTCAGCAGTGAAAAAACAAGGAAGAGAAAAAGGGTGAGAAGCATTGAGAGAATTTGAAGTTTTGTAAAGTGAGAAGTCACCAAGGAATCAGGTTATTGTGGTAGGTGAATGGAGCAGATCTATAGAAGGCTAGGTTCATTATTTCTCTACCCATTTAGCATCCTGTTCTGCTCCTCTAAGTAATCTTTTTCCTAAAACAGAAAATTGGATCAATCCTGGCAGCATCTGTTATTTGGCAAGGCCACTTCCTCAGGACATCATTAACCCCTTCCTACTCTGTCATACCCATCATTTTTGAAGAAAGTTCATGACAATATTCCATGGCTCTGAGAGAACGTAAGGGAACAAAATTGAATGGAGTTATGGGAGGCTGAAGCATGGCAGGTGGTTTAATTTCTTTCATATTCCATAATAGTTTATAACCGAGCTTTTTCAATTTTTAATGGTAATATGAACCCTTAAAGGTAGACACCTGTGATGCCTATACAGTAAGTCTAAAAATCTTTCAGAGAAAGCTTAGTAAAGTTAATGTTTGCTAGTCTGAAGCGTACAAGAGCAAAGCCTTTCATCTTCTAATTGCTGAAGGAACTGGTTAATCCAAGACATTCTGTATTTTAAGTCCTGCATTGTCTCTTGTGTCTTAACTACATCAGATTTACCCTTTTCCCTGCCTCCAAGATCCCACCATATTTATGAAACAAGGTCCATTTTGGATGCTGACGCACATCGTCTTTTGCCCTTCCTGCAGCCCCTTCTCTCATCTGTTCTTGACTCCGTATCTCTCTCTGCCCAAATTATTGGATACATTTCTTTATACAGAATATTTTCTATTTCATCTTTTTTAAAAAATTGAATAGAGATGAAAATTAAAAAGAGCATTAACATTGAGTAGTAAAACCGTATTGGCTGTTTAGGAATTATTTTTAAAATTGTATGGATAGGCAAGTTGCAATGGGTGAAAAAATTTGGAAATCAACAGCAACATTGAATGAGATAAAGTGCTGGAAAAGAATGAGATAAATAGGAAGTAGAACGTGTTCAAGATAAATGAATGTATGTCCTAATGTTATGCATGTTGCTTAGCAACAGGCAGTAAAAATATGTATGAACAAGTACTAAAAGTAATTAAAGGGAAGAGGCATGTGCATGGCATGGTACAGTATAATAACCAGGAACACAGAAAAGATGAGAAAAGCAAAGATGGATAAAGAAATCAGGTTTAAAGAATATTAAGATACATACTGAAACTTTTTTATTCTTTGTAGACTGATTTTTTTCCCCTGTAACATCAGCTAGAAAAAAACAGGCAGCAACATCCTCAGTAATAATTCCTTGATATAATATGGCTTACCCTAAAGAAACATACATTTTAAAATCTGAATTGACTATAAAGAAATACCTAAAAGGATTCCATAAAATGATAAATTTAAAATATAATGAAAGTTTATTTTACAACATAGAATTAACACAGATTTTTAATTATTTCAGCTACTTAGAACATGAGCATTTGAAATAATACCATTCTCTTTTAGCAAGAATCCAATGTGCCCAGTTTCTGCCTAAGAGCCACTTCTCAAAGGGGTGTGCTTCTGTGGTCGCTTTTAAAGCTTCATTTTCTAACACTTAGACAAAATTATCAATAGTCCAGTTTTTCACTTTACTGACTTCAAATGTGGTTTGGAATTTATGAAGGAGTTTTTATAAAAATCTATCAAAATAAATATTGGGTGTCTGTTATGATGTGAAACTTGTTCTCATAATGTAGATAATCAGTAAGGATTACTGAAAAGCAGGTTATTTAACAGTAGGGATCAATCTAAATTAAGTTCCAGCCTGTTCTTCAGATGCAGTTTTTCATGTTTGTTATGGCTACAATAATTTGAATGATTACTTCAATGGAGCCATGTTGTAACAAGGGCCAACATCTGAAATTACTAGGAAGAGATAATTTGAAATTTGCGTTCAAAAATATGGGAACGTTTGAAATCTCAAGACTCCTCAGATTCTGGACTCCTCTGCTCCCCATGAATATGGGACATCATTACAATGTTCCAATTCCACATACAAGGATAAAAGTTGCTAATATGTAAAAGACTATATACACATATATAAGTATATTCTGCTAGCTTAATTGATTATAAGATAGATTCCAACTCTAATCACAAACTATTTGAATACTATTATACCTGTACTTGATTTTTGTGAAAACCTGGAAAAACTATGTTTACAAAGTTTATTTTAAAAGAATATTTAGCTTGCAGAGTCAAGCAATCAGAGATGGATTTGCTGCATGGTTTTATTGAGCCACTCGGAGATGATGCATTTTGTAAGGGTCTCCAATTCCATGACTGCACATTGCTTCCTTTTCTTTTTTAAAGGAAGAATTCTGGTGTCACTGCTTCATTCTGAGTCACTGGGTGAAATTGTTCAATTAATGAGCATCTGTTCAGTGTTACTGCAGTGCATCGCCTCGTGCCTAATTTGGACTGTGCCAAGCAAACACTGCAAACTTAATTCAGGTGTGATTAATCAAACTGTATAGCCAAGACAAGAAAGGCTTGGGACTGTTACGATACCACAGATTTAAGTGTGAAGATGGCATTTATTTAAGCAGAACAGCTATATTATTATTTGATTTTATTAAGTATTACTTAACGTGCTGTTACTAACGCTGAAATGAAAATCTGCTTTAACCAAAAGCAATGGGAAACTACGTAATACTATGCCAAACTATGTTGAAAAAAACTGGTCTTTAAGTACTCTGTGTAAAGAGGAATGACCACAAAACGTCAATGAAAAAAACCCAAATTATTCCTGTTATCCAGAACACATCATTAACTAAAACCAAAGGCAGTATTTTTTCAGTAGTGATTCTGCCTGCTTTCCCTCTCCAGTCTCAGTACAGCGTGTCTGGCTGTGGCGATGCTGATGCTGTGACCAAGGGCAGCTCCCGCAGTCCTGTGTGTAAACACCTGCCAATATCCCTGCTGCCTCTGCACATGGAGTGCCCATTCATGAGCCTGTACTGGGAATTGAGCCAAAAATAAGTAGTAAGTGTCTTTCCACTGTTACTGTGTCTGCTGGCTTTTCTAAAGGTGCAATATTAGTGAGTAATTGTAATTTTCCTTCATATTTCATAATTGGTCCCTATGAGGAAAATCAATTATTTTGTGTGGAATGTGCTCTGAAAGTAGAAGTGTAAAATACCTGCATGTGGGTCTGCCTTGATTCTGCAGCAGTGAAATAAGCAAAATGAATACTACAATTAATCTGACTCACAGAGTACACACACTCGCAGTGAGCTCTGTATACAGACATAGCAGCAATAAGTGTCCCAGAAGAGACAGCTCAGGCCTGTAGAATAACTGGGTGAGAATGCTTAGAATACAGAAAAATTATATCCAGTAGGTTTCAAAATACTTTAAATCCAAAAATTGTTGAATTCTGAACCTGAGATTTGTCTTAGCTTGTACACCTCCATTTGTATTTTGTGTTTGTTTTATTTTTTTAACTGGAAAATTATTTTCAATATGCAAATTGCCTTTAATGAAGATGCTGGTTAAATGTTGCTGATACCTACATGGCAAGAGGGGTGGATTGGCTGATCTCAACCTGAATGATTCTGTGGAGACATTGAATTAAAAGGTAGGTGCGTTTGTTCTCAAGAAAGATCATGGTTCCAAAGTGCTCCATCAATATTAACTGAAGTCAAGCTTCCAAGATTTTGGAAGGCTTTTCAGGATAACCTTTTGGAGAAACTTTGATGATGTTAGCCATCAGTTAAAATGTGCTTCTGTTCAATGGTGAATGAGAATAAAAAAGTAAGAAAAATTACGTCATTTTTACTTTTCATACTTGTAAGGAAATGCCGAAAGGTTTTCAAATCCCGTATAGGAGATGAGCAATCAAGTATCAATACTTACAAATGACATAATGATATTTATCTTGGTTATACATAAAGTTTGAGGAGTCAGAGGCTCTCAGTAAAGCTAGAGGAGTGACTGATGGTTGCCCAATGATTGATAAGAGATATGTCCAACAATAAAGCTAATACAAATTAGAATAAATCATTATTTGCTTTCAAATATCTTTTATTGAATTAAGAGAAGTGCTAATGTTGATCTTTCTCTGGAAATAGTTCCTTAGTTTCATAGAGCATTAAAATACCCAATAACCCCCCACCAGCTTCATTGCCCTTCTCTGGGCAGGATCCCAATGTCTTCCTTCTAGAGAGTGTCCTAAAACCGAACACAGGGTTCGAGCTGCAGCCTCACCAAGTACCGAATACAGATATTTGTATTACAGTACAAATAATACTAATGTATACATTAGTTATTTGCAGCTACATTGACAGTACATTAGTTATACTAATTTTTTAATTAAATTACACTGAGAGTTACATTACAGGCAGTCACCAGCTGCAGATGGATTAGATTAAGAAGGAAATTTGTCTGCAAACAATCTATTTAATGTTAGCTATGATGGAGTTTCAGGTATAGAACAGAAACAGAATTAAACAGGTTTTCAGCTGATGCTCATGTCAGTCTGAAAACCCCGTTCCATTCTGAAAATGGTCCGGCACATAAGGAATCCTCTTCCAAATTCTGGAGCTTGTTTCAGCTGCCTTTTGCCAGTTTTCACTTTATGACCATGGAGCTGCCTCTGTCGTGAGGGTTTCCCCAGATGTTGGCGGTGATGTTTTCTGAAAAACCAGCAGCAAACCTTAAGGCTGGAGAGGTGCAGAGAGCAAAAATAGCATGGATAGAGTGAGTTGTTATTTACTGCCCTGAACTGGGTGATATGAAACATAACGAGACTCCATTTTCACAGGTATGCAGTAAAATATCCAAACCTTTGACTCAGATTTAATGTAAAAGTTCTGTAAGATATTAATGCTACAGAGTAGGTAAGAAGAAATTAGACTTAGTGTCCAAATCCTCACACTTTATTTCGTTTTACTTCCTTGCTAATGTTTTTATTTCTTTTTCTAGTAAAAGTCTCCCTGAAATACCAGGTTACCGTTGTAGAAACAGAGATCCATACTGAGAAAAAAGAGGTTCCTTAAACCCTGTTTTTTGAGATGGACACAGCCACGGGCTTACTGGGAGGCAGTGAATCTCAGATAGCAGCAGCTAATAAAGTCCTGAGCAAAGACAGGGTATATACAACCAAGCCCAGTTCTTGAGCACAGGCAGGTACAGTGACCCTAAAGCCATCCGCCTTTCCTTGGACATGGCTTTTTTACCCCCACTCATCATTCCTGTTTTTCCCAGCTGTTTTACCAACCATTTCAACTCCCATTTTTTTATATTGTGATGAAAACGTTCAGTATTGTAGCCCTGCTCCTGAACGTGTGTGCATCTACATACGTAAGCAAAAGAAAGCAAATTCAGAGCTACTGCATGGCTACTGCCATCTTTCTGAAATAATTACATGTTTTTGTTTTTCCCCAGTTTCTGTGTGTGCCTCGTCTTCATTAGCTCTGCCCAGAAAGCAAATGCAAACTGAAATTACAGCACCACAGTTGCTAAAATTAGGTGGAGTTTGCAGTTTTGTCACTGGGGATCTGTGGTTCATGTTACTACCCAGTTCTGTACAGGTGAGCGCTGAATAAACACAGAAACAGGGAAGAGCAGCATCAAAAGCAATAATTACCTGCTCGTTGGTGAAGAAGTGCATTTAAAGCCGGCTTCCCTCTCCTTCCATCTCCTCTTCAACACCAATTAGTGACAAAGCACGGCTCTCTCCAGGGACGCCTGGGTCTTAAAACAGGCTTTGTCAGGGTTAGAGGTGACATGGTAATTATTTAAAGATGAATCAATTATGGACACTAGGGCTGTAGGCAACACATCCCTTTGACTCGTGCTTCAGTATTTGCCCAGTTTTCATTAAAACGATTGGTCATATACTGCCCATGATATGAATAGATGGCAGAGTTTTTAACCAGAAGTAAAACTGCGATAATTTGATCTCTGAGCTCCAGAGGTCAAAACGTGACCTTCTGTGGAGCTCATTAAAATGAACAGGATAGATTTGTGCAGCTACGCAAGGAGTTCGGGAAACTCTCAGTAAAGAGGCTTCCTTGAAGTAGAAGCCCATACCTGCCCTATCTGTGCATTTTTTAGTGATTGCCAGCCTATACTAAGTGTCTTACCCACTTCTTCTCTTTAAAAACGATATATAAATGTTTATAACAGTTCTGCCAGATACCTGAGAAAAGTACAGAGCCTGAAGAAGTGTCTTTTACATGTGCTGGATATGACTGAGGATCTAAAGTTTAATATGTGAAATTTATAGTCCATGTAAGCCCATTAATATCTTACATTTATGATTTTTTTTCTTTCCTGTAAAATAAATACTTTGACTGTTAAGGTTCCCCGGAAGCATTACATTTGAAATCATTAAATGGTTAAAACTGAAGAACTTATGTGGACTTTGAAGGATCAAAATCTGCACTCCAGTTTTGAAAATTAAAAACATAATTTTATTAATGATCAAAAGAATGTTGGCTTTTCAAAGTCATTACACCAGTATACTTTTCCTTAGACACCAGTAATATCCAAAAGTTTACTGGATAATAGTTCAAATGGAGTAACATTTCATTGTAGGAATGTGTCATATGAATCAAGGGAAAATAATTCCCAGCTCTTGCTTCTCTGTAGTCAAATTAAATATTCCAAAATAATTCCATAAACTCAAATTATCCAAACCAAGACATCTCCTTATCTAAGATAATCAAGATTTTGCATGAAAATAGAGACCGTGCTTATATGAACACATAAATGTAAAATTAAAACAGTAAATAAAATCACTGAAGTTGCACAACGTATGCATTTTGAATTAATCTTATGTGTACTTCAAAATATTTTAAATGTTATTTTCTAAGGGTATCTATAGCTACTCTTCTTGAACCATTACTATGTTCAAAATACCTTAGTATTTTTAATCCCCTATCTATAGAAATTGGGATCAATGCGGTAGGTGGGTTGTTCTACAAGTCAGATCAGTTCTTCACAAACCATGGTACTTTTTGGGTTAATCCTGTCCTTGTGTAACCTACTACATTAACCCAAACTCTTGGATTTTGTGTAAATAGTAAATATCATTACTGGCCATCATTAGTAGCAGTCAAAGGTTTATTTATTTTTTCTGAAGTTAATAAGGTTTTTAATGTGTGTGTTGGGATCTCCATTCCTGGCTAACCTTAACGAGAGGTAATGTTAAATAACAGAAGCTGTTCAGCATTGGTTCACCAAAAACATCAGCTCCAACACACCAGGAGCTGCCTGCAGCCTGAACCATTGCCATCATATGCTCAGTTAAACGCCTAATTCCAGCACAATTACAAAATCCTACTGGCTCTGTGGGACAGGATTTCATCCATAGAGTTGGAATGGAGCTCTGCTTTGGTCACTGGTGTTCTCAGTGATTTCTCTTTCGAGTAATTTGCAAAGGTCCCTCCAGTTTGATTTTATTTCCATATCTGTGCAGTTTCCAGTGCCTCAGAGGTCGGCTGACGGGAGGGGCCTTTGTGCAGGAACTGCTTTCTCCAGTCGTAAAAGCCTTGTTAGTGGAGATAAAAGCTATCGGATTCCCACCAGAATCTCCCAGGTGGTTTTGTGGACCTCCTTTTGCCAAAGGTAAAAAGGACAATTCATAAGTTACTTCCTTGTAGCGCAAGTTCCAGTTTGACATTTCATTACACAAGTCTAGATCAATAAAAGATCCCTACATATTTCTACTGTATAGTTCCAATTAGTTCGTCTGGTTTCTTCCACCTCTTACATCCTTCCTGTTCTCTTATTTATTTTTATTTACTTACTTGCATATATTGCTTGAGATTTAACAATTTCTTCCTTGAAAATTAATCCTAACAGTTCTTATATCTTCTTACAGAGCAGTCTTGATCGATGTACCTCGAGAGCTAAGAATATATGCCTACAAAAACAGATCTGCCTGTCCTCTGAAAGGCAAAAGGCTCCTCAGTACACTTACCACATTCATTAACAGATAACCCCTAAACAGGCCCATTCGGCTATCGCTTCCTTCATTTGGTGTTTCTCTATGCCCCTGAACTTGTAAAAACCAAGCAATGAATTAATAAATGGCAATGTCTAGGGTAGTCTATGTAATGCTTTTCCTAAAAAGCTGTCTTATCAGTGGCTAAAACCAGGCACCCTCTCAGTGCACACACAATTCTGCAGTATTCCCAAAATCCTCGTTGCATGCATTGCTTTGCTAAGATGATTGTTTAGTGCAAACCCAGTGAACTGATGTTTCTGGGGAAGCACAGCTATGTAAACATGGTTTATGTGGATATGCTACCATTTGCTCCTGTTCCTGTCAATATTAATTTTCAGAGAATCTACACAAACAGATATGAGAGTTCCTGATCTTATCCCTGCATGTGTAGTCTTGGTTATCTTTTCTGTTCTTCCAAATAGCAATAAGAAAATGATATTGCAGTGTTCATTTTATTTGTACAGATGTAACTCTTAAAACCTAAGCAGAAATTCAGTTTTTGATAGGTTAGTAACTTGAATTTCATGTTAAAACGTCCTATGAAGATTTGAATATGTGATTCATTGCTGGTAGCCCACTGCTTTTCTTCTGAAAGCTGTTGTTTTTACGAATCCTGTTGCACACATGAAATGTGTTTTTCAGACGTGTGATTATGGTAGCACGCTGCTACCCTTGCCTTCCTCATACCTACATCAAAGGTTCTCTCACTTGGGTGTATCAGCCTTTACGAGTAGGTTTGGGGTTTTTTACTTAGTTGAAAGCACAAGCAACACGTTTCTCCTAGAAAACATATTTAGTGAAATTACAGTCTTGTTGGCCATATGGTGCTTCATACAGATGGATGATTATTATGCAAATCTTCTGATTAGTGAGTTTCTGCTATTCCAGGAATAATTTTCTTTGTGTGCGTTGGCTTTGTACACATTTAGTTCTGTTCCTAGGAAGATCTGGGACTATGCCAAGGCTTTGATAAATCTTGGTGAGAGCTTTTGACAAATTTAAACCTTTTCCTGTATTTGTGGTTTATTTCATTTCCTCTGTTCATCAGGAAAAAGAATGAACTTTTACTTCAAATTACTATATGAGAAACAACACAAGAAACATCGCTCCATGCTGAATGACACCAATAACAAAATCTGCATCTTTCCATCACTGACTTTGCCTCCATGGTTATAGACATGTGAGATTGTGAGGGCACCTAGGAAATAAAACATTTCATTCCATTTCATATGCAACCAGAATCTAGTTTGATATTTCTTCCTAGCTTTACCCCACATTGCAAGTTTTGTAGTTGAGCACTGGACAGATTGATGTATGTTGGGTTTTTTTTTATTCCTATGCAGTTCTTAAAGATTTTGAATAGGAATTGTATATTCAGCTCTTCATCTGCGAACATGGAACATGAAAATTTTATGTTAAAAGAGTTACTTTTTGTAGCTCACCCTTATGTTCACTTTAGATACAAGGGGCTAAGGTCTGTGAGTGATGGAGAGCATTCAGTTCATGTTCGTGTTCAAGTCTAACATAATACTATGTATTATAATTTCTTCAGGCTCATGTGAAAATCAGAGGCTTTTTCCATTGCCTCAAGCAGGCCCAATATTCACACAAATCAGAGCACTCCTAAATGATGTAGTTGAGGGTCATGACCAAAGCACCAGACTTCTTATTTCTTCGGAGATGTGAATATTGGACTTTAGTGCAGCTGAGATGCAAGGAGATGCGAGAGGCATTGAGGTTGGGCCAGGTGATCCGTGAGGTCCCTTCCATCCTGGTGTTGATTCTGTGGTTGATTTGGTGTGGTCTGGGCTCTCATGCAGGATGGAAATGCTGCACAATACAGTGTGTGTTTCAGGAGGGGATTTCTGTACGTTAAGCTGATCTTTTATCTTTGTCACAAAACATTCTAATGAATACGTCTATTAAACCAAAATTCAGTTTTTTAAATGTTTTATTTCACACAATATTTTGATGCTGTGCAAATATTTCAGACGTAAACAGATAAAATGATACTGTTATAAATTAATGGTATAAAATGCTATAAAGTTATATTCCTTCCCTATATAATTCAAGGTTATAGTGAAGGAGACGGCTTCCAAAAGTAAAATAGTATTTTATGATCTAAGCTATTGCCTTTCATCCATTTACCTAGATCAGCTCATTAAAACATTTAATGGTATATAGATACCTATCCCATAGAAAGCAGTGCTTATTTCTTCAAAGGTTGCTGAAGATAAAGCAGTTTTATCTATATGAAAGGTAAAAACCTGAATCGACAAGCTGTAAAGCCTAACTGAGCAATTCACTTCAACTGAGGCAGCATTGGTAGGAAATTTTGGGGCCCATTCTGCATCAAGGAAGACTAGATGCTTACAGGAAGCCATTTTAGTTTTAATCCTATGGATCTATTAATCATCTGTCTGTAATCAGTTGAATTTTAGATCCTTTAATCCACTACAAGGTAGAAGAACAATTTAACTGTTGTCAGATGTAGAATCATTTAAACACTGCATGTTTCTGTATGGTGAAAACATGTTCTTTTGTCTTTCACTAGTTAAGACTTTGATAGAGTAAAATGGTTTTGCTGCCTGTAAACCATTGTACCTATATGAAATAATGCTCTTAATTAACTTCTGAAAATGTGTTTAAAGATTTGGTAATCTAAACAGTGGAAATGTTCCAGAAGTGAGTCTTACTTTGAAAAACAATAGGGTTTTTCTCAGTTTAAATGATTTTTCAGTTTGATTTTGCATGTGAAGAATCTTATTGTTTAATGCTGAATATTTATCACTTTGCTCTCTCTCTCTTGAATTTTTCCCTGTATCAAAGTGAGTTCTTTGTGTTAAAAAGGACTTTCTAAATGTCCTGTCCACAAAAGTAAGCAGACAGGGCAAAGGACAATGAATAAGGAAACCAAACCACTTGCTAGAAGGTTCAATATTAAATCAGTTAAAATTTGGTAAGGAAGTATCAGGGTGAGGTGACTTAGTTTCTAAGTTTCCTATCTGAAACTTTTAAATACATCATTCTTTATTCCTCCCCCAAATGCTCATCATTTGACTTAGATCATTTAGCTGTAATTGTTTTCCAACCAGTGCATTGCTAATTTAACATCATCATCATTTTCTAATGTGTTTTCATCTGGAGAATCAAGGAAAATGCTTACAGGTGCTCCTGTTCCTGAACACAACTCTAATGTTTTATTGGGAACTTGGGAAGGAGCTGGCAAGAAAGAAAGAGGAAGCAATAAAGGGGAATATATTTCCTTTAACAGCATTGAAGATTTAAGCAATAGGAGGAAAGGTAAGGTTGTCTGGGAAGATGAATATTAATTTAGAAATATGAATTTAGAGATAGGAAAAAATTCAAGAACGGTAACAGGGGAATTAGGCTGTAAATGTCTTTGTGTTAATAGAGGAGAAGCAGGTAGCACATGGAGCCAAACGATGTTGACACATTAAACTGATTTATTCTTGTTTTTGTTAGGTTGCATATCTGTTTTCTGGCCCATTTGCACAGAGAAAGATTGTTTTTCTTTCTCTAAAATAGTTCATAAAAAAAAGACAAGCACAAAAACAATTGTGATAACAATGTTATCTGCACAGAAGTGTTTAATAAGTTATCTGTTGGAAAACGTGGCAAATTCATGACCTGTGAGCAATCTACTAATCAGTAAAGTCATAGTTAAGGATTAGTGGTATTTTGTACCTTTCAGAGTTGGATTTTCTTTGTGGATATGTTAGAGTGTATGTGAATTTGGTTTTATTGTTCTCTTTCATAGTGATGAGGTAAGTTTGTATTGTGATGCCACGATCATTAAAATTTCGATAGGCAGATATATTCCTCCATTACAAACGAATTTATTGCCTCATTGATTTGCATAGTAAAAATGTGAGGAGCTGCAAATTAAAAGCATGACTCTCCCCTAAAACAGAAAAACGGTTGGACGGCAGGAAGATAAATACCATTTACTACAAATGTGTGTTTGTCTTGGCAATTACCCACCAGAATACACAGACAGGTCTACACTTTTCAGCACTTAACTTGAACATTTCTTCCTATTGGCCTGATGATGGCTGAAGGTATAATTTCTGAAACACTAAAGCATTATGTTCTACATGAGTGGGTAAAGCTGGTCAGGTGCACTGAAGAAAATGACTTTTGGAGAGTGATGGTCAGAAAACCTTTTTTCTTCCAAAATCCCACCCCTACTGTCAGATGTTGACAAATAAAAATTCAAGTCTAATTTCTTCATAGAAATTGTGAATTATTATCTTCACTGTCCCTAGTAAGAGTTAAATAAGTTGTAGTCAGTCTTTTAACATTCAGACCGTTATTATTTCTCATTGTTTTCCACTGTAGCTAAGAGCTTTATGAACTGTAGCTGTTTAAATGTCGTACATAAAGATACTTCCAGTGCTGGCCTCCAAATGCACTAAAATCCAGCATGCGCTATTTAAAAAAATAATCTTGATCTTGTTACAAATCCCTTTATCTTACTGCCATTTAAATGATAAGATTGCATTTAATGTATTGTTTCTGTTAAAAAACCCAATTAATCTAAAAGAAACAAGATTTTTACAGCTTGTATGCTTGAAGTCTTGCCTGATTTATGCAGCTGTCTAATGAAAGTTATTACCTCTTCCCACATATTTTACAATTCTTGGGCTATCTCAATTGTGACATTACATTGATTTTATCATAACTGATCTTCCGAAAATCAAAACTTCTTTGTCTTACAAGAACTGGCTGTTGGAATTCCAAACTGAAGACCTATCCATACATTTGGGAATGCACGGGGAGCTATTCTTATTCAGAAAGATGAAATTCCCCTCATCACATGTCTCTTACTTTCCAAAATAAGAGAACCGAGCAGTCTGGCCATGCCATATTTACATTTTCTACCTTTTAAGAAAATAGAGTACACAAAAGCTGCATTAATTGCTTCTATAAATATATTTCCTTTTGTCATTGAAAATGATGATGAGCAGCTTCTTCTGTGTTCGCAAAGAATTGCCTGTGGATTCAGAAAGGTCATTTTTATTTCGTTTCAATGCTAAGCTCAGGCTCACACAGGCCATTGAGACCGGGCAGCCCTTGCTGTCATCATTCAAATCCACATCTCCTGGGTGTTTGTCCCAGGTGGTGCTGCCTTCAGCTCTGCATCTGCCCGGGTGTGTCTGAACCTGCCCAAAACAGCTCTGAAAAGAGCAGAGAAATAGGAAGAAGTACTGTTTGTACTAATGTATTCGGTAATTATGTTTGTTCCATTGCAAGGGTGCATTAGAGGAACTTTAGCTGCCAGGTCACCTTTCAGACTGCGGTTGATGTCCATTCAGAATCCACAGAAACATCGGGTGAGCCAAAAATGTGCAAAAATACGTATCTGTTTTTGTCCACATGCAAATAAATCGAAGCCTGTGCTCTATCTTACACCACATGGACTGTGCTGAGATGATCCTTGCCTTCATGAACTAATGGAGATATTTGCAGCAATGCCAATCTGCCAGCCTTTGCTGCAGCAATCCATGTGCTCCCATAAGCCATTTAAGACCATCGGTCTGATGTTTCCTACCAATTAATGAAGTTTTCTCTTATGCTTAGCTGAGTCTGCTTAAAGACTTTTAACAGAATTGGTAAAAGGTGCTGGAGGTGGTGCTTCCCAGATTCCAAGGATGACTCTCAAATGCATCATGAACTACGAAGCTGAGTTTCCTCAATATGAGGAGAGAAGCTTCAGAGCTCTGACCAGAAGAAAGTTGACCCAGTCCTGTCTTCAAGACCAAAATACAAATTCCTGACTTCAACTCCTTCTCAACAGCTGTAATAAAAGCAAGAAATGAAAAAAGAATGAATGAAAAGCGAAAAAGAATGAGAAAAAGCAGCGTAGATAGGAATTAAAGTAGGAAAACAAGCCTTTAACTGTAGTTGTCTCATGGTTAAGCTACTGAGCAGCTGTGATTTTATCTGTGCTGGACGAAATGGGATAAAAAGGTCTTCTTATGTTGGATATCATGCTAAAATTGCACATCACGTTAGTGACAGGTGTGGTAAAGTTTTTAGGAATATTTATGCCCTCAGACTGGGATCCAAGTGCCCTGCAGCCACTTTTGAGGTGAACAAGGAAAGGTTTTTGGGGAGGGAAGGTTTGGGTTCTCTCCATGTTGTGAGCGGGAGGTTGTTGTGAAGGTCGAGGCACAGCAGATGAAGTGGCTTGGCTGTGTCACACAGGGCACAAACAGGAGCACCAGTAACTGACCACAGCCCTCCAGTTGCAGACTGGGCCGTCTGTCTGCTGGCCGTGTTTCTTTATGACTCTGTCTGTTATTGGTAATTAAATTCATACATCAGTTTTCTAACTGGAATGGCACTTTACGCTGCTTGTGCAGTGCCTTTCCAATTGTATGTGATGTCCTCTGAGAAACAGAAATGTAGTTTATTTACAGGGCAACTACAAGCCTTCATGGGAAATAATGCAGTATTTATATCTAAATAGTAAAGTAGAAGTTACTGCTCTGCTTTCATTTGTTTCCCTGTTCTGCTTCTATAGCTGTTGACAGCTTGTTTGCAGGATTTCAACATAAACAGTTGCATCTGATCACAGAGATTCTTTTTGTCATTCAGAAAACTAAATTCTAATAAATAGAGATAATTATAAGTAAATTTACATGCAATAGTATCATGTGGTAGAAGGTTTACTAAATTTTCTGGAACATTCACCATTGCAGGTTGGCTGTCTCCTTTTCCACACAATCTTTTTTACACAATCTACACTGCTAAATAACGGGACCTCATTACTTTCCTTGGGACTTATGGATATAAGGGATCCAATGCACCTGACTACTTTTATGTATTTACTTTAAGTTGTTTTTTACTTCGCCTTGGCAGGTAGGGATAAAGCACCCTTCCTTTCAGAAAGAGCTTAGAGTGGGGACAAATCTGGTTTTAGAGTCACTCCAGATCCTCTGTGTTCATTTCACGTCTTGCCCCATACAAAATTCCCTGCTGGGCAGAGCTTTGGGCACTTTCAGGATGAGGACTGCGTCTCCTGATAATTCCCAAAGGCTGGGTTCAAGGTAAAACAATGATTTGAGCCAGTGTGACCATTTTTGTGTCCATATTCTCTATGGCTAATGTGAAAACAGAAGGTTAAAGGGAGAGCCAGTTCATTTCCGATGCTGTGCCGATGGATTAGGTTTCTCATTAAATCCTCTTACGGTGTCAGAAGTGCAGTTGTACCAGAGCATTTATCCATAAAATGTGAAGGTTGCTGAAGGAATGGACAACTTTGGAAAAATGTGAAGTGCCAGTGAAAAATTACACTGAGTCCAATCAGAGCCTTGTTGTGAAAGCTCATCTTGCTGTTTTCACTCTTTCCCACCTTTCTTATCTGTTACCATTGGATCCCAATAGCGAGAGGAAACTACAGAATTGATTCCTGAAAGAAAGAGGAATTTTACCAACAAGTGAAAGAATATAAGTGTAAATTCTCTGATTTTCTCATTTCTTTAGGGTTTTTTTTTTTAGTTAAGTCATCTGTGTATGTCCCCTACGGCAGCAAGGAAGAGAGCTTGTAATAAAACTCGGTATGAAGTGCTGCATTCACCATGGAGCATACACCTGGTTCAGGGACCTCTGCTTCCAACCGGGAAAGTGTGATCTGTAGAAACAGAATACTCTAGCTCCATAGGCTGGTAAATAGCCTTACTGTCCTTAAGAATTTTGGGTTTAAATACGTTGCTTCTCTTTCTCAGGCATGGCATATGCTGGTATTGTGCATCTTGAAATAATTTTAATGTGATATTGGTAAAACCAGGTTGTCATTCTTTAGTAAGTCTATTTAAAGTCTTTTATTTACATAAATATTATTTAGTAAGTTCAGTAAATAACTAGGATTTCTTCCGAATTGATGATTTCTGTAAATCTGAGAAGATTTATTTACCCTTACTGTTTTCTTCTCAAACCTGCTTTTATCATGTATTTGTGTCTTTATGCTTTGATGCGTATCTGTACTTATTGTTGAATACACAACTGCTATATAAGAGCACACTTAATGAAGCATGCAGGTTTAATGATAGTGCATTTAATGTTAATGCAATGTTTAAAGTACAAAGTAACATATCCTTCACTGAAACAGTCCGGCTAGCCGGCCTGGTTGCCTTTTATAAAGAAAAAGAGTAACTTTAGTGACTGCACATTTAAAGATTATGTTTGTATGAGTCCATCTGCTTTTGTCAAGGCAGCTTTTGAGGCAGTTCATGTTATCCTGCTCCCTGCTACTCTGTTGTGATGTTTTACACTGAAACAGATGGTGAATCCAGTTGCTAAACAGGGAGAAAAATGAGGAGAATTAATCAGAATGCATAAATATCTGAAGAACTCAAAATGAAAAGCATTTGACACACAGTTAATGCTATTTTTACCTCTTATACAATGTTTTTTTCTCTAATAATGTTTAGAAAATAGAAAAAATGAAGCCCAGAAGTGATTTCAGATTCACTGTAACTAGCACTTTTTTCCATTTCATTTGTTTTTAAAATATTTCCTAAAATAATTTCCTAAACCCTCAATATCTAGAAAAAACTATTCTCTTTGTTCTGAAGTTGAGATGAAGGAGCATAGCAAAAATGTGGGTGGAAGCAGAGCACTGAAATACCTATTTTTTGAATGGAATTGTGTATATTAAGGTGTCCATCATGCGATGCACTCTCACTGGAGTGCAGGTGGCACCAGTGAAATGGAGAATTCCTGATATCATGTTCAGAATTCAGTATTACCTCCTGACTGATGTTCCTTGAGATTCGTACCTCAAAACTAATGTGAACTGGCCCATTGGTACTGGGAGAAAAATTATGATTTACTGAGTAAGAGCACAAATACCCTTAGAAACTTGTGGTTTTGCATCGCTTCACATTTCACAATCACATACACAAACCCATTAATGCATCAATGGAATAAGGGCAGATCTGAGGAGGAATGTGGCAAAAACATATGGGAACACACAGATCAGGTTGGCATCAATGCATCAGGCCTATGTAAGCAATTACCCAGAGCTGCTTAAATAGGCAGAACGTGATAATCAAAGGTACAAGGTTGGCTGTGTGCTTCAGTAATTCTGATTATCTTGTGAGGGGTTTATCTTCCATGTGGGGCTAGAGCTAGACTTTCCATAAATTTCTAAAAATTTTATTTTCCATGCTGCCCAAACATGTAGTAAATAAAGCTTCCAAGGGTGCAATGCTGACCTCACACTTCATGTCTTGCCAGCATAGGACAAAGTAAACTTTGAAGTGTATTTTTTGTGTCTTAAACGGCTGAAGAGATATTTTCAAATCACATAATGCTGAAACCATTGGCTACCTCAGTATACAATAGCATGACAGCTACTGCAAAGTAGAGATTCCTTACTGCACAGTGTTTTTCCACACATTCACAGGGTACACTTATTACATTCATTCTATTTCTGTTTACTTAATTTCTCCGGTTATTAAAAATAAGCGCTCCATAAACTGTTCCCTTTACGTAGCCCAAGAACTGATACTAATTCCTGTTGGCCCTTGGTTTTGTTTCATTTTGTTTAAGGAAACCATGGTTTCAAAAAGATAAGATATATTGAGTGTTGTCCTCCATAGACAATATTATATTAAAAAATTAAATTATTCATAAATATTTGTTAACTTGTACACAAAACAGATCTTATAACTCAGCCTTAACCAAAGGTTGCTGTGCGAGTTGCTGTAGTAGGATTTTTTGCCAGCTCTCGTCTTCAAACTGATTTGTGAGACTGCACACAAGTCTGATTTACATCACAGCGCAACGTTGGTTTTGTTTTAACACGGGCACTGAGGAGCACCTGGCTAAAACATTTTAAACATTTCACAGTAACAAAGCTGCTCCAAAGCTCTTCAGATGTTGCAGTAAGTGAAAATGTAAAGCAGTCTCAGCAAAAAGTTACCTGATGGGAATGTTGGACCAGATGATCCCGGTGGTCCCTTCCAACCTGGGGTTCTGTGATTCTGTGTTGTACAGCCGTTTTGTCTCTCAAATCCATCCGGTGCAGTGATTTGCAGTGGGGTTGGGCTGCTCAGGCAGGAGGCCGGTGGTGTTGAAGTCCCATGGGAACAGCGCTCACCACCCTGCAGGCCTCAGGACACCCCAGAGGTGCCTTTCTCCATCAGCCTGTGAGCAGCAAAGGTCTCCACAACCTGGCAGTGATGGTACCCAGCTGCACGTCCTCAAGGGGTCCTTGAAATGTCCTCCTGAGCATCCGGAGTCCTCAAAATGCCCTCTCAAGCATCCGTGCTGCCTTTTCCTGCAGTCCGCTCAGAAGCTGCTCAGGTGTTCATGTGTCACCCATCCTCACCTTCAGCTTGGGAGTCACCCTAGGATTTCATTTGAACGCATCAGTGAAGGTACAGGCAGAACCACGCAGTCTCTTGCCCCATCCTCAGCATCCAGGACTGGTAAATGTGTATTAATCTGCATTAGTTCTGAAGGTGCAGATCCTCACCGCATCTGGTGAGATGAACCCATTGCTGACAAAGACGGCATCCGCTCGTCTACGACACCATCTGTTAAAGCCATTGGCTGCTCTGTGTTGTTTCCTAGGACTTGCTGTTGCTGTGAAAATCCTCTGTCACTGGAAACACAGTTTTCCTCATCATTACACTGCTTTTCTGGCTGAATCATAACATACCAGGATACCATTGAGCACAAAGTGAAAAGCTCTTAAGAATAGCTGTTCTTAAGGGATTAAATGATTATCATCTCTGTCCCATTTCTTTCATCTTATAATCAACTTCAAGATGATACTGGATAGCTCAGCTGAAGTGATGATATACTTGAAATAGAAATTATTTGATCTCCTTTTTGGTATCACAGTGTTTAAGACAGATGAATTTCTTTCCATTAGTGTTAATATATTTATGGCTCCTTGTAACGGTTCCCTTCCTCAAAGATCTGAGTGACATTGAGAGTACAAATCTGTCTAACAAGAACCGATACACTAGAGGTAGGATTTCAAACTCTCATATTTGCATTGATACTAATAAATGCAATTAAGAAATTGGGAAATAGTTCTGTAACTGAATT
>NW_010206401.1:37638-57059 GCF_000695765.1 Mesitornis unicolor | reverse complement strand
GAATGGGAACTCGATGCCTCAGACTGAGCGTGATGGGAGGCAGGACCTTTCACTGGAATAATCATCAGGTCTTGGACACTTTTACCATGTGAAGATTGGATAATCGTTAGTATTCCTAAAGAGAACTGATTACAGAACAGGTTTTGTTGATAAAATCAGTATTTTAATTAATATTCTATGACATCCATTCTGATAATTTGTACAGAGAGACTACGATTAGTATGTCCCTGAAGAAATTTTCATTTGTATTTGTCCTTTGATGAATATAGCCTTTCTGGGTTTCCAGTGCTTTTTTAAATTTAATCTTTGCATGCAAGATGTTCAGGTTTTTATATCATCTTAAATATATCACCGTCTAATAAAATTTAAATGAAATTATTAAAAGTGCCCAACACACATATTACTTTCTGGGTCTGTTAGGCTTTTATAGTTCTGAAAATGAATTATACTCAGATCCTCAAACTTTTTAAGTGCTTTGGAAATTTTTTAATTCCTTCTTACTGTATTGCTTATTTTCTAAAGGTTTCTAAAACCTGCTCTGATGTCTTTTTTTAACAATTACAACACTGATTAACCATCAGTGACCTGTAATGTCCTGATTCATATGGGACATGCAGTGCCACTACATTTGGACAAAACAGCGAATGCTCTTGTACTCAGATATTTGTATATCTTTTATTATCTTTGTAGCCGAGTAATTTCCAGGACAAACAAGGGTAACTCTTATGGTGATTCTGTTTCTTCTTTATTGTCTCCTATTACAGAAAGTAAAATAACCTCAGATTTTTGTGACTTTGTTTCAAACTGCTGTGTTGTTATTACAGAAGAGCCAGGTACTGAGATTAAGAACCAAAAGGTACATCTGGTACCTGGTAGCAAGGGACGATGCTTTGGATGCGGTGAGCATTTGTTCGGGTGCTGTAGCCTGGTCTCTGTTGTAGCTCCATCTCAGCACTAAATAAGCCTTGTTCTGAACAGGGCAGAGCTGCAGGTTCTCAGCTGACCCCTTGGGTGTCTGATCCTGACTATTGGACACCTCGCAGATAATGACAAAGACATCAAGCTTGACTCAGTGTTGTGCAGGAGATGAAAGCGGATCTGATGTGCTTGTAGTGCCCTGGGTTGCAGCCGAAATGTGCTGCTGTGTTTTGTACTATTCTGAGTTTCCTAAGGGCTAATGGCTTCGTGCCCAGGAGATTGCGTTGCTGTGCTGCAGCTGAAAGGTGACAACGGCACATATCACAGAGTCCAAATCCTCATCAGCAGAGATGGGGTGAATTCCTGTACCTGTTTAAGAGTTACTGCCAGAGAGCAGTACAGGACCAGTGCTAAATTACAGACTTGCTTGCCTAAACGGGGTTGTGAACATCCCCTGGTAGGTTCCTCACTGCACCATGGGCTCCTCAAAGCGCTTCCTCCTGCCACCAAGTGCAGCTTTTCTTGTTCTCAGTTCCTGCTTCCACCTTCTACATTTATCCAAAGCTGTTTGGTGACACTGAGTTACTGTGTGCAATACAGTATCATGAAAGAGCTGTATTCTGTAATGTCTGCACAGTGTTTTCAGTGGAGTTCATGACTCCTTTCCACATCTCTCAGCCTCTGTGTGTGTATTTTAAATAAGGTTGAAGAAAAAGGGAACTGTGAGGTACATTTCTCTACTGCTCATCTCTGGCTATGACTCTCCTGAAATAAACCATTTAAAAACAGATGGCCTCTTCTACACAGAGTTCACAGTTCATTAGCGGTGTCAGATGCTGCAAAGAGGTTAAAAAAAGGAGCGGGGATGACTGCGGTGGTCATGGTGTGGGCTGTCAGACACAGGCAATCATGCTCTTTCTATCCCATGTGCTGCAATAAATTCAGATTATGACTGGTGAGTGGTAGGAGTGGTCAAAAGTGGAAGTAACAGGAATATAAGAATCAAGACTTAGTAAGAACATCTTCTGAACGTGGCACTGGATCCAGATGTGTGCATGTGGTGCTACCACATCAAGGCACTGTCCTAACTCGTTATGCCCAAAGCACAAACCTTGCTAAAACAAGACAGTTGCACACAGGTGAGCAGATGTGCATCCGAAAACACGAGAAACAGGCAGGCTGCTCGGGAAAGAGAAACATTGGAGTCACATCATTCACCAAGGAGGAGATTGCCACTTCTTTTGGCTCATGTTTTCCCTGAGCTTTGTTGTTTTGTTCTTCGTTTTGTCTCTTTTTAGCCTTGTCTCTGGTTCTGTTCGCTGGCCCTTTGGTGTTAAGTGTCCTCTCTATGGAGGTGTGCTATGGCCACATCAGCAGCGTCGGACGGAAGTGCAAGAGCTGAATTCCTGCGGGCAATTTTTGTTTCCAAATAATTTTTTGGAAATCAAAACCTTATGTTTTAAATTCTAATTCTTTTAAAAAACAGACAGCAGGGTTGAACGCAGTGTTCAAGAATTGGTGTCATCCATGGCATTGCACATCTGCAGCATAAACAACACTTCTCCCGTGTTTGTGTAACTAAAAACGAGTCCATTTGCTCTGTTTTGACTGGTCCTTAAAGGCTCGTGCTGGGTTGCTTTTCCACTGAGCTTCCAGAGCTCTTTATGTCCATCTTTCTATGATAAATCTCCCGCTGGGTGAATAATCTGCATGGCTTTTTCCTGGGCTTCTGGTTTGACTTTGCAAACAGTGATTTTGTTTGAAGAGGTGAGCTTAATGCACAGCTCAGACTGCTGTATCCAACCACCATGTCCTCCATGCTACATACTGCTGCATCATACTGAGTCACCCATAAATCATATTTATAATTGTAATATTGCATAACACTGAATCATTAGATAATGATTTTATATAGCATTGTATCGTTATATAATGATTATATTCTATATTACACATTATGTGATATATATATAATTATATTAATCAACATTATAATACATGTAATATACTATAAATTCTACTCAGTTGGAATTCAGGGATGAAAATATTTATTACTGTTGTTCCTACAACTTCTCATTGAATAAATGCACCAGATACACGCACACTTGGTAGTGATTCCAAATGGCAGCTCTTTCTTGAGCTCTGCAAGGCATTTCTTAATTCATTTATAAAACCTGGGAGAAAAGTCGATCTTTTCTAAGAGACAAAAGCTTAAGAACATGAAAAAGCAGTTAAAAAAGATTGACATAAGCAATGGTAATTTATATTCGAAGGGTAAATTGTTTTTCCTAAGTGAAAGAGAGCGAGGAGACGTGACAAGACAAGCTATAGTGGCAGAAAATTCAGGATGATCTAGGAAATGTACTCAAAGGAGTAAAGGCTCAGAGTTCTCCTGGTCAGCAGAGCAAAGCAGCAGAAGTGACTGAGAGAAGAGGACTGGGGTGGTTTTGTCACTGAGAAGTGTTCAGAGAAGTAAACTGAGTTACCCTACCCAGGTACCACTGCCAGTCCCATGGGGTCGACCTGGAAGGAAAGAAGGGACAAAATCTGGCAGGACTGGGGTGTCCAAGGCTATTTCCATTGCTCAGAGAGAAGAAAACCAGGGAAAGGATCCACCAATGTATGAGGGATGTTGCATATGGGCATCGATAAGAAACGATATTACATTATTGAGAGCAGTGGTTAGGCAGCACACTCAGAGAAAAGGAGAGTGTTTATCCCAGAGAAGGAACAACTGGAGGTGGTACACTGCTGGTGCAGTACTCCCCTCAGTAAGTCACTCGTTCTCTGCTTTTAACAATAACTTTAAAAACCTGAACTGCACTGAAGGTAAAGTGAAGTGCTTCTCTACCATAACAGTAATATAATTCTATGACAATTTAAATGCTTCATTCTGCTCTTCTAACTCAAACTTCTGACCATGAGTACTTCAATGGTACAACCTGTTTCAGGAACCAAACCAGGAGCATCTTCTTAGATCTTCTATGTTTAGTAAGGATCAGAATGGCTTTTCTCAACACAGGCTTTCAAAGAAGTGAAATTATTAGACATATGGTAACAAGACCGTGGTGCAGCTCTGCAGGAATCACAGCAGAGGAAGGGAGCAGGACGAGGAGAGAGGCCCAGTGGGTTCACCAGCAGACAGGGCAGAGGGGAGGAGGCTGCCGGCCGCGGATCCTGCACCGCAGGTCCTCCAGTGCTCGGCAGCCACCGCTCGTGTGAGGCGTGATTGTAACTCACTGCTCAGTCAATGGGACAGCTTGGGTCCTAAATGCAGAGACAGTCTTGGCTCAGATTTAAATCATGGTTTGTTTTAAAATATCAAATAAATGTTATAGCAATAAAACTTGGATGTATAAGACATAACCAATTTTAAACTCTGGATGTGAAAACTTTGTCCTTATAACTGTTGAGATTATATTCATGTGATATTGATTTCCACAGTTTCTAGCGGTTGTCTTCAGGTTATTTGGTGGTGGTAGCTTTTTTTTTAAATATAAGTGTCAAGTTTCTTATTTAGAGCAATTTAAACCACGAAATACAGGATTTCTGCTATTGTAAACTCACAGATCTGTCTGATCATTGTACAGTTTAATTCATATTCAATTGATAATTTTGCTTAGTCTATGGTATTACCTTGTAAACATATGAATATTTTTATGAATCTGTTTCACAGGCTGGTACTGTGCAAAATCTAAGATAATGTCCTGTTCTTTTCAATGCTGCTCCAGAAACAGTGTGCACAGGATGGAAAAAAAAAGAAGGAAGAACTCAGGGTTAAATTTCTCATTCAAATAGCGAAGAAATGAGAGAATTCTGAGCCCTGCATTCTTAACACTGATCTGAGGCAGAAGGCGGTGAAGCAGTCATCTCCAGATCATGGCAGTCAGGCAATGACCCTACAGATCTTTTGGCACTGTTTGGGTCACAAGGAACAGGTCAAAACCAGGGCCAAGAAGAAGAGAGGCGAATTTTGTGTCCTCACATCACTTTGGGAGCTCAGAGCACCAGGGAAGGTCGAGAGAACCATCATTACAGGTGGCTCCACAGAGCAAACGGACGTGGGAGAAAGGTTGTCATGGAGTTACATAGAATTTGCATACAGTGAAATAACTTAAAGTGGAAAGTTTTGTCCCTGGGGTACATGCAATGGATGATGAAGTTTTAATGGGAAAGGTGGTTCCCTTGGAAATTGAATCTGGACTTTTCAACAGAGGCAAAGGAAGGATAGTGATAGCAGAGGAGCACTAAAGGAAGATCCCTGCATCTCCAGGTAAGTTGCATTTCTTCAGTCCTTCTGCTTTCGTTGAAAATACAAGTTAGATCAAAATTTAACATCACTTGTTATTAGCGGAAGAAGCAGTGGGGTTTTAAGGTGCCTTTTCCTTGTGAAACCACTAGGGGTTCCCTGCGTAGGCTGCTTCCCCATGACGTCTGTATTAGATTTCCATAAATAATACAATAAGAAAAGGTATTTTAGTAGAAAATGGGCTGTGGAGTGTCAGAGTCAGGTTGGATGAGTGAAGGTAAGCAGACGTTTCTAGACCTGAACTGTTCCAGGAGCTTCAGCATGAAAGAACTACACCAAGAAACACTTGCAGAAAGGGCTCCAGTCTAAATCATTGATAGCCAGCAGTCTGGCTGGCCTCTGGTGTCTGAGATACAGCATTTGAAATGTAGAAATTACTTAATGATACAATGAACGTATTGTGAGAGCTAGAAGGCAGCTCTGCAGAGCAGCTCACTGTACTTAAAAGCAGCCCAGATACAATCTGGCTTGGTAATTCAGGAAACTGCGCACCTTCGCACTTCTCTGGAACCATTTAAAGAGAAGGCATAGCTTCTCTTTACTCACAGTATACACCTAAATAACGAGAGAGCAGGGAACTTGATATATATATAGATTTTGGAGACTGGTTGTAGAAATGTGTGTGAATGCTTAATCTCGTTTGTATGGCTACCACTGCTATTCTTGGTATGGCCTAAAACCAGGGAAATTTGAAATGCAGAGAAATGGAGATTTGATGCCAGCCTCGTGTGCTTTTGTCTGTAATTCAGGAGGAATTGGTATGTGTTACCATGTGGAAGAAAAATATCACCAATCAAGAAAATCACTTTAGTTCCTGGACTACCACAGAAATAAGTTATTCATACACGTGGTGTATCTCATTATATCTTCATCTGCTCTGAGAAAACAGTTGTTAGACAGCAATACATAAAAGGGCATGGGCTGTGCCTGCACATAAAGGCATCTGATAAATTTCAACTGTGTATGGGAAGTGGGGGACTCTGTAACCTGTTGTTTCTCGTAATACCTCCGTTAACCGGCAACTAAGAGTGTTTGGAAACAAGTACTTAAAATTCCTCACATTTCTAATTTATGTTTAATTATAAACAGAAATTAGTCTTTTTATATTTATTATGGAAACTCTTAATGCCGTTTTACCCAGACTTAAATGTATCATGAATATTTTTAAGTCATAGATCAGAAAATACAGTATTTGGAAAGTCAGGTAACCTCTTCGGTCACTTTTAAAGAAATACTCCTTTTTTTTTCCTTTGAGCAGTAACCAAAGTGACCCCATTCATGCAGAATGCTGTGAGAAGGAACCTTGAGGTTTTCCTTCTCAGGGGTAGATCCCAGATGTTGTGTATCTCTTCCTGTATTTATTTATGAGATATAGTTGATGTTTTCTCCTCAGTGATCTCCATGAAAACTCTTGCCTGCATAAAGCAAATTAAAGAAAAACTTCCTTTAAGGCTTAACTTCAGTTCCTTCAAAGTCAAAGTCAGGACCATCCATCTTTAGTGGTATAATTAATGATCTCTAAGGATATTTACAAAATGAAGAAATCTAAGCTGGTTTTAAGCCATCTTTTTTGCTTGCATATGTCTGATGTATGGCCATGGCAGTTTGATTTATCCTGGCTCTTATTCAAATGTGGGGTTTGTCCTGCTGAGACAACCCAGTGGCAGTCCCTACAGTGCATTCACTACTCTTTTTTCTTATTTTCAAGAAATAGAAACTATTGCTCCATTCTCTGGTTTACTAGGACAGATACTGGATTATCTAGAGAAATACAGGTAGAATTAAAATATTTGGTCTTTTTTTGCATGTTTTGGATAGATATGATGGGTTAATGAAAAAACAGTTATGCACAAATCAGATAGATACATTATATTTCAAATTATGTGCCTATTTTAAGAGGTAGTGCTTATGTGAGTCTTTCCATACAAAAAGATGAAATATTATGGTCAAATTCTGTATTTGCTGCTTTTAGTGGGTGTTTTTATCTTAGGAACTATAAGATTTGACTGTATGTAAATTGTTGGGGGGGTGGTTGGGGAAAAAGCTTAAGTGACTGATTAATACATACTGCTATTTATAAAATAAAAGACTAAGCTGTGTTTGCATGTGGATACTTTTCTGATAAGTGTTCATTTCAGTGAATTAATAAACATGAAACTTCAAGAGGCACCTTATAATAAACATCAGTCTTTTAGGTTATTCATTTACTTTACTCAGATTTACAGTTAAAATATTCCTGTCAGAAGGGAAGTGCCATTTATGTAATCCAGTTTCCTATGAAAATACACTTGGGTGATTTTGGGAGCCTTCAATTACCTAATTGTATAAGAGAATAATTTATATCTCCCAGTCAGTAACTCGTGATGCTGATTATCGCTCAATTTTCAGTGAGAGATCAGACAATCTACCCGAGGCACTACATACCTTGAAATATCTATATATATTTTACTAAGAGTGTTAAATGAATAGTGACCTGTGAAATAAAGATCAATATGCTGTAACACAGTATTTTCATAATCACAAGGATGAATATATCATTTGCTTCGGCTAGATGGAAATGGAAATTTAACACTCCAAGGCCATTCTCGCTTTTAGATGACTTTTGGCAAGGCTCTAAAAACCCCATAACATATAAATGAATGTAGTGTTTCTGCAGATTACAACAGCTAACTACTTACCAGTTGATCTGTCATTTGTTTAACTTACTAATCTCTGCTGAAAGTCTGTGCAGAAAGTAATTCTTAATTCAAAGAGTCATTTAGTGGCTTTCAGGGCATTGAACAAGCACCGTATAAAGTTGAGGCCCATTTCTCTAAAGCGGCTTCCAAACAAGCACACGTAGTGAATATAAACATTAAACCTGTGATTTATACTCGCAACTCAGATATTTTGGGTGAAATCCTTGCCTCCTGAAAATTAATGGCAAAAGTCCCATTAACTTCTAAAATACCTGTGAAGCGATCTTCCAGAAATAAATTCTGAGAATACATCATAAGATCAAAAAATAGACTTTGCTATTTGATTATTATGCATTCTCTTGTGTATTTCAATCTGTACATTTTCTTTGAATGAACTAATAAACTTGCAAATGGCACAGGTTATAATAATAATAATTACTGTCATTGAAATAGATATTTTGTTAAAAAATGCTTCAATGATTGATCTTTAAAACTAGGTCCCTTTTATGCTCCCTTTGACACATACAGTCACCAAGAAGGGTACTTACATTTTAAGGCCTACCAAATGACTTGCAGGTTCGAAACAAATAAGATGTGGTACTTAATCACAGAGTAGGTGTTCATGGGCTTCACACGGGTTCAAAAAGCTGTTAGACAATTACATGTGATAAATATACATCATGAATAATTACACGCAGATATTTGTGTGAGGTTTAGGAAACTCCCAGTGCACAGCAAATACACCAAGGGAGAGCAAACCAGGGACGTATCGCTACACTCAGCCTTTTCCTCCCATCCAACCGGTGGCTGCTGCCACAGACAAGATGTTTGGATGAATGCACCAGTCCTCTTGGGTGGTAAAACAATTTCTTTTCTCTTGTGGGGTTTCTGTATATCTGAAAAGCATCAATATAAATATAGGGACATGTAGGATACAATGCATTTCGATGGGTAAGGATGACAACCACAGCATGAGTCAGTAAGAAAATGATCAAGCCTAGCATTCTTCTTTTCGGCTAAAACATGGATTATAGACAACGTGTTGGGTTGACCCTGGTTGGATGCCAGGTGCTCACCAAAGCCACTCTATCACGCCCCTCCTCAGCTGCACAGGGGGCAGAACATAAAAAAGTCTTGTAGGAAGAGATAAGGACAGGGAGAGATCACTCAACAATTACTGTTACAGGCAAACCAGACTCAACTTAGGGAGATTAATTTATTAGCAATTAAATCAGAACTGGATAATGAGCAATGCAAACTAAATCTTAAAACACACCCCCCCCCCCCCCCCACTCCTCCCTTCTTCCCAGGCTCAACTTCACTCCCAATTTCTCTGCCTTCTTGATCTCAGCAGTGCAGGGTGACGGAATTGGGTTGTGGCCAGTTCATCACACATTGTCTCTGCTGCCGCTCCTTCAGCCTCAGGGGGAGGAGTCCACACACTCTTCCCCTGCTGCAGTGTCGGGTCCTTCCCACAGAAGACCTCCATGGACTTCTCCAATGTGGGTACTTCCCGCAGGCTACAGTTCTTCATGAGCTGCTCCAGTGCGAGTCCCTTCCATGGGCTGCAGTCCTCCAGGAACAGAATGCCCCAGTGAGGGCTCTCAACAGGGTCACAGCCTCCTTTGGGCACATCCACCTGCCGCAGCATGGCATCCTCCATGGCCTGCAGGGGAATCTCTGCTCTGGTGCCTGGAGCACCTCCTTCCTCTCCTTCTTCACTGACCTTGGTGTCTGCAGAGCTGTTTCCCTCACATATTCTCACCCCCCCTTCTTAAATCTGTTATGACAGAGGTGCTGCCACCATCCCTGATGGGCTCAGCTTTGGCCAGCAGCGGGTCCATCTTGGAGCCGCTGGCATTGGGTCCGTGGTCCATGGGGGAAGCTTCTGGCAGCTTTTCTCACAGGCTACCCTTAGAGCCCCCTTGTTACCAAAACCTTGCCATGCAAACCCAGTGGAGAAAGTTATGTAGTCTTGATTTTCAAGTGGTAGAAAATGTCCCATATCTCTGAGTAAGTTACCTCAATAGTTCATCAACTTCATTCAAAAAAACCCCTTATTTAAAATATGATTTTTTCAAGCTTTGCCTTCCAACTTGTGCATATCGTCTTGTCTTTCCTCATAAGCTTAAAAAGATATTTACCATCCAAAATATTTTCCCTAGAGAGATACTTGTGATCTTGATTTGATTGGATCACTTCTCCAATCTTTTGAACAGAGTATTTTCCTGTCTCATTATAAGGCATGTTTTCCAGGACTCATGTAACCGTGGTAGTTACTTCCTCAGTTCTTTTAAGTTCCTCAGAATCCCTTTTGAAGTACGAACACCAGAAAGTAGACACAGTATTTCCTTCATCATTTTCCTAACAATGTATTCTGAAATAAAATCAGTCTTGTATTTATTTTAGATATTATCCTGCTTATACATTCAAGGACCATATTCACCCTCTCATGTAAAGCATCACAGTAGGAGATAATTTTTATCTGACTTTCTATGGCTTCTCAGTTCTTCTCAGTCACTGCTTTCCAGGACAACATCTCCATTTTGTAATTATGACCTGCATGCATCTTTCACTGGTGAATAAGCTTGCATTTCAGATGTGTAAGAACTAAATTTGTGCTAAAAGTGCTAAATTTGCACAAGTCATACTGCAATTAACTTCTGCCTCCTGTTGAATGCACATAGTGATAGTTCTTGTTCTTCTCAAAAAGCTTTGAGATCCTCATATGACACAAAAAGCATCTTTAGTTTATTAATTCTTTATATAGAATTCAAATGGTAGGACTTCTGAGCTCTTCAAAAACAATAGCGGTGTTGGATATCTACAACTAAGTATAATGTCTGTTGTACATAATGTCTTTTGGATTTTAAAAACTAAATCTCTTTTCTCTTACAAGAAGTCGATCAGAATTCTGATGGCCGCATCAGCTTCAAAGGGTTTGAATAGGCAATGAAGTACGAACAAGATGAAGCATCACCAGTGTACTTTGCCTAAAGAATATTCTCTGGCGAAAAGACAAAGTGGAAACTTCAGATCTCAAGATATTTAAAAATCAATGAAACTTCATTTGTTCCAGCCAGCATTTTAAGAATTTTGACTGTAAGTGTAGCTCTGAAGAACAGCCTTTGAAGCTCTGCTGTTGACAAGTTGGGTGTATTAATTTACATGTGTATGTGTGTGTAGAATACTTAAAATATTTGAAATCTCAATTGATTCCAGATCACCCTAGTTACGAACTGCAGCTCTGTGCTGCTTCTTTTTGACTTCACAGATGAAAAAGAAGCAACTCTGATTTCCAGCTACTGTGAAATTTACTTGTTACGTTTCCAACAGCCCTTTGTTGACAGACCAAAATATCTCTCACATATAGAGACATTAAATTTATGGCAGTTAATGCCTGGGGTTTTTTAATCGGTAATGTATTTAACATTCCTTTATTGTTTCACATTCATATAATGGGTTTTTTAATATATTACACATAAGTTTTAATTTAACATTCATTTATTAATTAACTACATGATTTAATTCTGAACAATTATCAAGAACTGTGTATGTAAGGAAGTAAAGTGAGCATAAACACTTACCTTTTTTTAATGAAACCATTTTTAAAATGGAGATAAGAACAAACCTTTAAGGTGGATGTCATGGACCTCAGTCTGGCAGGCTGAAAACAGTGTGTGTTCAGACCTTCAGATGGCACCCAGGGAGGAGTTGGGGTGTAAATACCTTAGCAAGACCAGAGAAGCTGCCAAGACTTGGGGTGCGTGTAAGGTAGACTCTGTCACCATCTACAAAGCGGTGGTGCCCTCTCTTTCTCTCATGCAGTAACAGGGAGATGTTTAGGATTTGCTTACCAGAATGTTATGATAGCTTTTCCAAGCTTATGAGAACATTTAGTTTCCTATTACGTAGCCTTTTTGCTGTTTTCTGACACCTCAGTTACTGAGCAAGCAGGATTTCCTTATTCAAAATATCCATAAAAAGAATATTTACTTTTTTCAAGTTTTCGAGTGAGGAACCATAGATAGATTACATATCCATAAATACTGTAAAAGTATACGTATTTTGTTTCCCTGGGGCTTCTGTAATTTAGTATGGCTGTTGAAATCTGCTAAGCTGTAATTTCCTTTTAAAGGATTTGGATGATTTAGACTTTTTACCCAAGACTCTAGTCACAGAGCAAGGGGCAATGGTTTTAAACTGGAAGAGGGCAGATTTAGACTGGATATTGGGCAGAAATTCTTCCCTGTGAGGTGGTGAGGCCCTGGCCCAGGTTGCCCAGAGAAGCTGTGGGTGCCCCCTCCCTGGCAGTGCCCAAGGCCAGGTTGGACGGGGCTTGGAGCAGCCTGGGCTGGTGGAGGTGTACCTGCCCATGAGGGCTGGACTGGGGGGCTGTGAGGTCCCTTCAACCCAAACCATGGTGTGATTCTATTATTTTATTAATTGAATGAGTGGTTGTTATACTATGGCCTTTGGGCAACATGACATTCCTGGTCATCTGCACAGTGTAGTATACTGAAATCTGGGAGACTTTGAATTCAGACAATTAAGCCAAATATCAAGATTTTCCTTGTTGAAATAGTTTTTTAAACTATTTTTTTCTTGCTGTGTCAAATAATAAGTATTTAATCTATTTATTCAGTAATGAGAATAATCAAAATATAAATATGCGCAGTACATAATAGAATACACAATATGTCCCAGTAAAGTTCCCAAAATAAATCTCAGTGTAAAGATAGTACATTGGGTTTGTGGCAGCGTTACCGTGTCTTCCATCTTTAATCAGCAGGGTGGGTGGTGGCTGACAAGTCAAACCCAGTAACGCTGACACTCAAAATGTCACGGTTCAAAGAAAAGCTCTGGCGTGACTCTCATTTACTATAACATAGCAGCTTTACACTTCTCTGGCATTGAAATGTGGTCTTAAAATTAGTATAAATTACAGCTGCATCCCTGCTTTGACTCCTTAGCGCTGTTCTTTGGGAGAGCTGCCCAAATGTGAAAAAGAGTCAGACCTGTTTGTGTAACTTTTTGAGCAGAGATTGCCAAAAACTATCTGGGAAAATACAGTGCACCATTGTCTATAAGAAATAGGAGTAACAAGTGGGGGTTTTAACCACAGTTCTTTAAGGATCCATATCTGAGCCTCTTATTTGCAAGAAGTAAAATAATAGTGATGAATTTTAAAAGAGCCCAGGGGTTGCACATGCATTAACATTTTGGCTGAAAAAACGGTGTGGTTCCGCATTGAACCCCTTGATCTTCCCCACTTCCTGTGTATTGGATCGGTTTGCAGAGTCATTGTGGCACATCAAGATTCATTTTGGAGGAACATGAACTAGAAGACCACTGTGGGCACGCGTGAAACATGCTTCAGTCCCTAATGGAGACATGGGTCTGAATGATGACTGGCTTGCACCACCTGAAGGTCTCAGAGTCCTGCAGTGTACACCAAGTGGTCCAGCTGACCTTCAGCAGAACAGTCACACAACAGGGCATCCCATTTCCACGTCTGGTTTCTCATCTGAAGGAAAAGCAATCACAGTGTCCTCTTGGATCTGTTTCCATGGCTCCAGTCCTTCAGTAGGACCTTTGGATGCTGACCAAACTTAGAGTGGGGGCAATCAGCATCGAGGTGTCAGCTACAAGTGATGAGGAGCAGAAATAAAGCTGCTTTTCAATTTGAGACCATAAGCAAACAGGACAGTGACAGGCTGCTGTCCTCTGCATGAGGCAGACTAAAGGATGGGGTGGAGTTTCCTAGGGTGAAGAAACCCATGAACATGAAAGAAACAGTTCTGAGGTGTAGCTTCTGTTCATACAACCTTGAACAAAAACGTGGTGAGAACACTTCATCGAGTGACTGAGCACCAATGGCACCGTAATACTGAAAAACTGATTTTGCACCGGATTATTTGCTAGTGTGAAGTTAACTGGGGGGGTCTGGTGTCTAAAATTGCTTTGATATCTACGCTATGGTGAAAATCTGAGCCTCAGATAAAAGTTTTCACTGACACCAAGGAGGAGTACTTCTATGTCCAGACCAGTCAAGTTTGCATTTAGATATATAATGCTGTCAGAGTCATTCTAATTTAAATAAATTTAACATGTAAGGTGAACATTTTGTTTCTTTAACCACTCACTTTAGTAAATACAAGAAAATGTTGAAGAATGCAGATAAAGATGGCTTACAAACTACCTGTGAAAAATAAGACACCCACAACGTACATCTTAGGATGAGATACTGCGTTAAAGACCTGAGATAGGTCTACTGAGAAACCTGAGTAGCTGCAGAACACTTATGCTAAAAAGGAAAGAACTTAAAATACTCAATCTTCCTTGGAGAAGAAAGCTGTGATAAATGTTAAGTAATTGTGAAATATTCAGTGACATATTGAGATGTAACAGATGCTACAGAATCGTGTCATAGTCAAACATTGTACTAATTCTGTAAGTGTCACATATTTGTTAGCACTCCTATTCCTGGCTGAGGGCAATCTCGAGAGTCAGTAATATGAAATTCTCATGATGAAAGAGTACAAATAACAACACATTTGAGGCTCTACTTACCCACTCTGCTGGGGAGCAGCACGCAGATACCTCTGGCTGACTCCGAAGGCCTCAGAAGATTAATTACATGAAGTTCTGGCTTTCAACAGCCTTGTTTTGGGAAAGGAAAGCCCTATTTCAGACCTGATGTGCTGTGCCCAAAGAGAGCAGCCCTGAAGAAGGACCCCAAGTGTCCCAGATTTTCCAAGTCCCCATTTCGAAGATAGTCACTGTCTAATAAAATAGCAAATATATTAACGACATGTTTTAAGCTTTCTTTTTTTTTTCGGAGAGGCTCTTGATCTGAATTAAAACATTTAATTAAATGTTTCAAAGTTTGTTTGTTTCATTTGTGAAATGAACACATTTGACTGGAGATTGTAACACTACCTGTAGTCAGACCTATAGAGACAATCACAGACTAACGCAGATGATGGAGCCCAAAACCCCTGTCTGGACAGAGACAGAACTTCACCACCTAACATATGAAAAGCAGAGTCCTGAAACTTAAGCTAAATGCCAGAAAATCGTAACTGTTGCACAGGACAGACCTAAGAGTCACCCCTTCCAACATGCAGCGATGGTTAACCACACACCAGGAGGGTGAGATGAGCAGTGCTTCCCCAGCACACCCTGTGTGTCCAGCAGCCAGAGGTTTACAGCCCCTTTCTGTTACAGTCTGGACTACAGACGGAATTCTGCCTTGAATCACACTTGCTCTTTTTTGGGCTTTTTTTCAGTCCTATCACAGTCTTTTTGGGATGATCAGAACTGTGCTCACTACTGAAGTTGTGGAAATAATTGAGAGTTTATATAGCAGCATAATAATGTTTCCCATGTTATGTTTCATAGCTTTCATAATAATAATAATTTGAAAATTCAGTAGTGAAAAGGAAGTACACTTAATTCAGAAATTACGCTAAGAAGCAGTTAGATTTCTATTTAGAGCGACTTCTTACAAGGGCAGGTGGTGACAGAACGAGGGGCAATGGTTTTAAACTGGAAGAGGGCAGATTTAGACTGGATATTGGGCAGAAATTCTTCCCTGTGAGGTGGTGAGGCCCTGGCCTAGGGTGCCCAGAGAAGCTGTGGGTGCCCCCTCCCTGGCAGTGCCCAAGGCCAGGTTGGACGGGGCCTGGAGCAGCCTGGGCTGGTGGAGGTGTCCCTGCCCATGGGGGCTGGACTGGGGGGACTGTGAAGTCCTTTCCAACCCAAACCAGGCTGTGATTCTATGATCTTCATTCATACATTATATAATTTTACTATAATAAATAAAAATATGAATAGATATAGAAAATAAGAAATTAAAGTTAGAAGTCAGATTATTAGCAATTTTTTAGCACCTAAATAAATAGGAAAATGGCTGTTGTGATCAGCAAAACAGTTGAGGCAGCTAAGCTCTACTGGAATCTGATAATTCATACACTAATACATATACAGCCTTGAAAATCCTGGAGGAATCAGCCTGCATTTTTAAGTTTTTCAAATTAGACCCTTCATGTGAATGAATAGGAAAAAAGGATAACTTTAAAAATCAGACACATGTAATACGCAGGCTCAGTCCCGCAGGTCACTGACAACAGGAGGCAGGTGCATCCAGAATTATTGGAAAATAATTAAATATTGAAACTTATTAGGTCCCATTGATTGATTAGAACCTACATTTATGCTGTTGCCACGATTATAATATTTTGCTGCTAATTGTTAAAACTGCCACAGTCTACAAGTTGGTATGATGTATTGAATTTTAGATCAAGAAAAGACCAGTTCTTAGACATACAGAACTGAGGACTGCAAGTCAAAGGTGAGAAATCATGTTGGATATCAGCTGAGAGCCAGTCATGGCACAAAGAACAGTGTGATCATGAGGAAAATATTGGTAGCTCTTTGATTTGTACCAGTTCTCCACGGCAGTGATTCAACACTGCAGCTCTCTGCTCTCTGTGGCAGTGCTCTAACTACAGTCTGGAACAGGAAACCTTAGAAATTGTGTGCACAGGCCAAGGGACATGAAGAATTTAATGCAGCTTTGTCCTACTGAAATAACGAGAACTTCAGAAATGCACACGTGGTCAGGTCTATCTGGTTCAAGGGCCTGTCTCCAGCTGTGCCCATGGGAAATGCTGTTTCAAGAGAGCATGCAGGCCTGGGTGGTTGGTTCAGGTCAGGCTCCTTGCGCTGCCCTAGCACCCAGAGCTGCTGGGTTACGACGTTTGGAGGGCACACTGCCAGTCTGAAAATCAACATTTACAGATACAGGAACTGCTGAACACAGGTGAAGCGAAACTTGAAATGGCTTGGACCCTTCCAATCGCTGTTGAAAAACCAAAACCCAGACTCTGTCAGAAGAAAACATAAACAGCCAAAGGCTTTCAACTTACAGGTGTGATCTTTTACATTGATATGTCACTCACCGTTCTTTTACAGCACGCTCCCTTTTTTGAGGAAGCATGCAAATGAGGTAAGATTTTAACGGCTAATTAATAGTGTTCCTCAGCCTTCCAACAACAGAGGAAATTCTTCAGTGGCAGCTTTGCTCTCCCTTACACCTACCTTCTTTTAAATGACTTTTATAGTGCTTTCAGCAAAGCTATAGCTCTTAACAGGGACCTGGGCATTAAAGATGGAGAGATCCAAAGATGGACTTGCATGCAGAAGAAGAGGCAGAAAAATCCTTCCGTTCCATTGTACTTCAAAACCTCCATCTAGTTGGGCTGAAAAGAAAAAAATTGTTTTTCTTGATGGCATATCCCTGTATTTCACAAGAATGTGCCCCATGTAGTTGGTGTATTACATCAAGTGTTTAAATGTAGTAAAAATGACCTGCCTACTTCATGACTTGCAAATCTTCACTAATCTACAAGCTAAAACAATCATTAAGGAGTAACATATTAATAAAGATAGAACACAAAATGAATCTTACGGAAAATAATTCACAAAAGAATTTTGACACTTGAATTTGACACTTGAATCCCTTTAGTGTTTGCTGCATTGTTCTATACAGTAACTTTAAAAGCCAGACGTTGGTCAGTACTGAGTCAAATGCCTCACGGAGACTGTCGTATCACAACAACATCGATACACCACACTTGCAATTTCATGGGCAAATAATTTCAAGTTTATTTAACAGTATCTGATTTTTAAAAATGCATTGAATGACCTAAGTGTAGCAGCATCCTGTGGCTCCTTATTGACTGGGTATTGCATTATCTCATGCATTATCTGCAATTCTTATGTAGATTTAGGCCTTTTCATGTAGTTCTTAAGCTGCAAAGGGATGTTAGAATGAGAGTAAATGTATTTAAACTCTTTTGAGCATCCATTTGTATTCCTAAAATGATACAAAATTAACAAATGAAGATCACAGGCACGGTTATTTTTATGTAACTTTGTATGTGTTTAAAGTTGTGGGCTTCTCTGAGAGCTTGTTCAGAGTATCTCGGATTCCAGGAAATATTTAATCTTCTCAAGTGAATAGCAATAATTGAAGCAACTATCTTCAATCTCTCACTTTAGAGGCTTTCTTTTTTTTTCCGTTACACAACGATTATGGATGTGACAGCCTGTAATAACATGAAAAAGTGGAGATTTCCAGGAGATAAAATTTCAGTTAATATAAGGAACACTTAAGCATTTATCCCTAGGAAGTCTACCTAAAAATTCTTCTGAAAGAGAAGCTGAATCCAAAACAAATGTTAAACAGGTTGTACCTTGGTGTTTTCCAGAGGTTGCCTGAACCTTCATGCTCCAACACAAAAAGGAGGTTTATATGTGTTACTGCCTTTAAAACATCCTGCTTGTGCAGCAGAAATGCTGATAGAGACTCGCTAAGGACTCAGGTTTGGGGGTCCAGAAACAAACCAGATCAAGCCTGTCAGTGTCAGTGTCACGTCAGGCCGACCAGAGCATCTCGGGAAAACTGAGAAAACCATGGAAAATGAGGCGAGGAATGCACTTAAAGTACTGAGGGAGATACACAAACAGCTGGAAGACTGGTTTACACACAGAAACTCTTACATGAACTTCTGTTTGGTGGTTTACACACAGAAACACCTCTATGAACTTGAAACTTTTTTTGTTTGGTGCATTTTTATTCCATAGGTATGGAATAGCAATATTAATTGTGTTTGCTGATTTGTAATCTGTTTCATAACTTTTCAGGACTACATAGGAACCAGAGAAGATAAAAGTGGGATTTTGTAAAAATGTCTACTGATATCAGTGGCATGGCCCACTGAAGTTACACACAATGTGTAGCTGAATACCCTAGGGCTTGACACTGGATGTTATGTCAATGAAAAGTAGCTGAAGTTAAGCTTCTTTCAATATCTGAGCTGGCTCATCTGTTGCTAAGGGTAGATGTCTCTGTATCGTGCTCCACAGCAGAGAAAAACCTCTGGACATTTTTCGCTATCTCATCCCTCATCAGTGGAACCAGAGGTGTCGGGGAAGATTTTCTTTTCTGCACAATCTCCAATTCTGATGATGGTGCCTGAAAACAGTAATCTGGGAACATGTCAACTTCTGACGGAAGTCTTGTTCAGAGATTTGCAACTACGCAGAGCATCTTTTTACTTCTAACTTACATTTGATTAAAAAATCATCGGTGCCCAATAAACAAGAAACACCACAATATCATTTTATAGTCACTTTTCAGAGCGCAGCAGGTAATTTAACTCTGCAGTTACACTGTTACTGTGTATTACAAAATATCTGTGATGTTCACTGAACTGCACTATAGGGCTAGAGTCATCTTAAGCTTTGTATTTTTATGACTGTTAAAACCTCCATGCTGGAACTGCATGTAATCCAGTAGAAAAGCTTTCTTCTCCTTCGCATACTCTTCCTATTTCAGGAATATTTCCTGCAGCAGCATCTGTCCTTGCACAGGATCCCGGTAGCAAAGTACTCCACAAAGATGTCTAAAAAGGTCTAAGAACACGGTGTCTACCCAGTCCATCTTC
>NW_010206401.1:27205-37607 GCF_000695765.1 Mesitornis unicolor | reverse complement strand
CTGAGATAATGTCCTTACTCCTCTGTTTTCTGACCAGTTTTACTTATCTCCAGCTACACAAATACTGCATTTTTTGCATGTTTGCAAAACTTGTTAATATTCATTCCTGAATCAATCAACAGAAAACCTAAATATTTCACCTCTGTGAAACAGTCTCTGGTATTATCATAAAAATCACATGGGCAGCAGTAGTTTGGCAAGCTGTGTTTGATGTTTCTCCTCCCTGCGCTAGATAATATATGTGCATAATTGCTCAAGTGCCGTCTGGTTGCAACTTAAGATGTGTTGCTTATTGATAATGAAAGCGCTGGTTTGGTCCCACACATGAAATGGAAGTGTGCTTAATGTGAGCCTGGATTATTTTGTAGGACTCTGACATAAAAAAGAGCAATGTCTTGTCAAAGCCTTTTAATATTAATTTTCCTAAATTGAATGAAAATATGGCTGAAAGATACCTGATTGTTTTGGGCTTGAAAACTTTGATTTTTCCTATGAGCATGGAGTGGCTGGAGTGTGAAGTCTTCAGCCCATTTTATCACACACTGCTGGGGCTTCCCTGGCATGCAGGAAATGTCAGTGAAGAGGTTTAAATGTGATGGTGGCTCAGGCCAACTTCTGCTGCCGTAAATGACAAAATTCCCTCTGACACAAGCATGTATGGCATTGCCCTTGTCTCCCCAAAACAGGGGGTGGTGTGAGAGCAATGGGAAACAACCCCAGGAAAAGGTGAAAACTGGATCTGGACGTGGTGACATTGTTCAAATGCACCAAAGACTTGCGTATACGCACAAAAATCATCTCTTTCTTCATGTCCATCGATAGTACAAAAAGTAATGTGATTAAGCTGCAGCAAGTGAGACTTACTTTAAAGTAGAAAAAACTCTTTAATGATGCGGGAGTGACTGGCAGGGATCTATTGCCTGGAGCAGCTGTCAAATACCCATTAACATAGAGGGGTTCTAAGGACAGGCTGAACATTTACTTGCCAAGACAAGCTTAGGTATAGTCCGTTCTGCCACGGGGTAAGGAGATGAAAGAACAACTTCTGAGATCCTTCCAGCCCCTGCTGTGGTCCTCTGTATCCTGCGTGAAGGCTTCCCCTCTCCCATGCCTCTATACCAAGATTTGCACATGACTAGTCATTCACCAGAGCAATGCCCTCAGCAGTTCTTCCCTTTGACCTGTGTTTGAGACAAGAAAATATTGAAGTATATATATATATTTTCAGTTTTTTTAAAATCAGTTTTAATATTTGCTTATCTACCTGATAATGTCCATTTTAAACACAGATCATTGGCATTTCAGATGTGTGCAAAAGTGATAAGGGAGGCAACTAGAAGCTTATTATTAATTTGCTGCTTTTATCTTTGGGAAATTAACATTCTGGCAAGGAATTTAATTGGACTTTTTTGTTAATTCTCACAGTGATGCTTCGGTTTTTACTTTTGGGACTGGAGAGAAAAACCAGCATCTGGTGTTTGAGGATGCTAGGGATTTACACCATATTATGTGTAATATCTCTACTGTAAATAAACAAAAAGAATAATTAAGTGAATAATGAGGTGTCCTGAATAAAGTCTTCTCTGACTGTATCTATGGAGTGTTTATACGCCTGTCATTTGTTCTCTGTTGGGCATCTTGGGCATCACATTGCCCATATGGATATTAGCAATGTAGTTTTCCAATGTATTTTTCTGGCAGAAGCCAGAAATAATATTAATGAAGGTTGTCAGAGGGGCTTTTGCTCTTCAGTACTGTATCTGTATTACAGAGAATAAAACCTAGGAACAGTATAATTTGTGCCATGGCCAGGGCTTCCCCCAGGGCTCCTGACCCTGCCCACAGCCCAGGACCCCATGTCAGTCCCCAGGGCCAGCAATGCCACAGCAGGGCTGGTCTGCGGCTCCCCACAGCCCTGCCCAGCCCTGGGCCTCACCAGGTTGTGCTCACCTGCAGGCCCACATTCCCAAGAAAGTGACCAGTGCCCATTGCCAGGCTGCCCCCTGTGCCCCCCAGCCAGCCCTGCCACCCTGGGACAGACCCTGGCTGCCAGGCCCTGCCCTGCCACCCAGGGAGCTCCTGTGGCCCACAGGGAGCCACCAGGCCCTGCTGCTTCAACAGGTCATGAGGTGGTTGCTTTTAAGGTCAGAAGAAATGTGGAAGAGCTACACTGGAGGTGTGTATGGTCTGTCATGAAACAAAAATGAGTTCCGTGAATTGTTGGGGTATTTTTTTTTCTTGTTGTGTGGACAAACCCAAGGGTTTGCTCCCCTCCTGGATGCAGATGCTCTCCCGCACCAGGTCACCACGTGCAGCCCTGCGCGGGGTCACAGTTCTGCTGTGACACCTGAAACAACGCCAGGCCTCCTCTGGGGCAGAAAAATTCAAGTCCCTTTCTTGGCATTTTTAGGGCTCCTGAGGTAACGTTGCCACAGAAAAAAGAAGATGACAATATGAGTGACTACTTGGCACCTCTGTAAATGTGTGGGATCAGACAAGGCAAAGACATGATTCTTTTTCCCCCCTTTGAACACTTTATTAATATGTTTGTGATCAGCACAACATCCTGTTGTGATCTCCAACAGGAGACATCTCCTTCGGCTGGATTTCAAGCAATCTTTCCAAAAACTACAAGTGGGCAAGGGCCACTGGAGTCTACAAGAGAACGTCCCCATCTCCTGACCATCCTTCGTTAGGTAGACGACTGGGGACACTAGGGCAGCTGGAAGCTGTGGCTGGAATTAATATTATCTCAGTTTCAGCTTTCTACCTTGAACGTAGCTGCATATAAGTAGAATGCAAAGTGATTTTTATGTATCTGTGATATGATAATTAAACTTAGCACATTCTCAGCATTTGCTACTCAGAACTGTATAGGAGAGCTCAATGAATTGACAAGGAGATACCATGAAAATTAATGATGGGAATAGGACTCAGAAGGGCTGTTGACATCTGAGCTCAGTGCTCTGCTGTTAAAATCTGTTAATACCATCTTAGGTGAGCATCCTCGGCTTTTCCCTGACACGTCCACTGGCTGCTACTTATGCTTTTGTGCCTTCATTTCCAGCCTGGTCCCATGTTCCTCTCCTCCTTCTCGGGGAGAAGTTGAGCAGAATTGGCAGGCGACTGCTGCAACCGTCCCACCTCCCTGCTCCGCCCCTGGGAGCCTGTGCTCACTGCCAGCGACCTGGTCACAGCCTCAACTTCCTATCAGCTGTGTGGAGAAGACAAACCTTAATACCTGTGCTGGAAAACATCCAAAGCGGTAACAAATAATGCCACTGCCAGTGATGGAAAACTGCATGAACCTCACTCTGAACCACAACCATACAAAAACAAGTCAAAAAGCACTGGTACTCCACCACAACATCACTAAGATTTGATGAAGAAAGAAAAAGGATTCTTATGTCTGCCTTAAAGCACAACCTCATGTAACCACTCATATTCCCAGGAACATGGCATGAAACCCTTAGACATCACAACTGCACGAGGTATGGTTTGTCCGATCTTAAACTGCCAGCAAGGACAAACTATTTTTAGAGCTCCCATGTATTATTGCACCTGAGCTTTATTTGTCTTCTGATTAAAAGAGGTTTTCCTTCGGAGGAGTTCACTTGAATTTTATACTCATTTACTAAGTCTTATGTTCCAATTCAATTTATTTTAAAGCAGATTCTTTGGGGAAAATTATAAAGCTAATTTGAATTGATTCTTTGGAGATTCAGGCTTAAATGAAGTGCCATAAAATTGGCAGTCAAAGTGAAAAAATAGAATTGAATTTTCTACTTGTATTACTCAATGGACACAGACACCTTGCTCTTTGTCACTGCTGAGGGTTTTGCTGTAGTATATTTCAGACAATTTAAACATACCTAAGAATTGAACTACACTGAAGTTCTGGTTACTAAGGAACCACAGAGTTTTACTTGTTCAAATATATTTTATTGGAGTATAAATTTATGGCTGGCAGGTTCACGAAGTCATTCTCTCCAGGTTTTCAATACAAATTCCATGAAATCCTAGTGGTATTAATCTTAATTTTGGCTAAGTAAAATCAAGTCCTATATCTGTAAGACATCTGAAAGATTATACTTTAGCTTCTAGTTATGGCCTTGTCAGAGTAATGTTCCTCACCAGGAACCTTCCCTTTCCCCATTTCCAAGTCCACTGGCTAACATTTGGGTACAAGTACTGAGCTGTTTCGGGTTTGGACTCCCACTGCAAAACATCTTGTGAAAGGTCTGAGGTTTAGATGGAAAACATGTGGCTGTTCTCTGAAGCCGACATGTTTTTTTTAAGTGTTTAGGATCCCGTACTATAGGGCATCTAAAATCATCAACATTTTCAGGCAATTTAGGCCACCATGGTAATTCGTTATCAAATTAGTAAACATTTGGTCTTACAGGTGTTCTGTCAAGAGGTTAATTCTGGGAGTTTTTTCCCAAAAAGCCTGTAGACATACATAGAAAAATGAGATTTTTGCTTAACAGAACTTATTTTCTGTTACTGTTTGATGCATTTACAGCTTGTGAAATTCACAGAAATAATAGCTGAGGATCTGGTTGTTCAATTTCCTGTCACATAAATTATTGGGTAGATGTTCATTACTCCATCCCAGCACTGTGCTTCCAACCTAATCAGAAGAAGAAGTGAGGATATGAAAAGATGTGCTGGAGAAAACTCCAGTCCACTCTATTATTTGCTCTGCACATGTGGTCCTACGTTAGAAATTACTGTTATTTTGTATGAGTAAACACAATAAGAAATACTTAAATTAAAAAAAAATATTGCTTTGTTCCAGTAATCTTTATGCAAAAACACTTTTACTGAAAGAAGCCTTCATTCCTAGCATTATTACCTGATATACTCAGCTTTCCAAAAGCAATAGCCAGGAGCAAAGATGTTTATTTGCTTTAGCTCTCATTGTACATATTAGACACCTGAAGCCGGGAACCTGAAGTTGGACACAAAAAGTTGATATCTAAATGTGGAAATTAAAATCTCCTGATCTTTCACATATGCCAAGTTGCTACAACCTTCAGTGATCCTCGTGGGAGCTGGGGCTGCTCAGCACTTTGAAAACCCTGCTATCTGAAGGGAGGAGCTCAGGGAAGCAGAGGGATGTCTGACTCAACAGTGCTCCAACGCTCCCTGGGCCCGGGTGCAAGTGAGGAGGATGTGGCACTGCTCTTTGTTGTGCTGCTGTGCTGCTGGGTTGGTGGGAACCCACAGACTGCTTTCCCCGTGTCCCTGCCTTTTTGAAAGCAGAGCTTAGCACCTGCTATTCAGAAACTGTCTTCTACTCCTTTTTTGCTTGAGATATCAAGCAGAATTCACCAAAATACTGCCAGCTGCAAGCAGATCTAGCTGCAGGGCTATGGGAAGTGGCACGTGGTGTGTTATCTCATTCGTAGGGCAGAATTTTGATAGACTGAGCTGTTCTCTGGATCCCTGAAATCCTTTACCATCTGTCATGATTACACTTACTCGGAGACAGAGACCTGTCCTTGGTTTATGTCAATAGCTGAAAATCAGAAATTTCCCTCTGTGAAAAATTGACTGGTTTCTGAATGTTGCATGTGTTAAGAATGCAACAACGTGAAGGATAAAGGAGAAAATAAGAAAAGTAAATCTGACCTGCTCTTTCCTAGGTCCCCACAGCTCTGGGTCTGTTCCCTGATGTCAGCCCTCCAGTGTCCCCTAGGGCCCTCCCAATAGTCCCGAGCTGAGGAGGCTCCCAGCAAGCTTTTCTACCACTGTGTATAAAGATTAGCAGTGATTTGATAAGAATAATTTCTTGCTCCTGTTGAATTCAGGGTAAATTACAAGTTTCCTCTTTAAACCCAATGATCTCACTGTTGTTTGGGGTTTTCTTCTTGGAGAGGAAGAGAGCTCGAAGTTTTGGTTGTTACTCAGTTGTAAATAACAATGTAAACTGTTATTTACATGATAATTATTTATCTCCTGAAGATTAATAAAGGCTTTTTAAGTACCCTAGCAGGTTCGCGGGGATTATTAAATCGTACGGTAAAAAGATGGCTCTATACCTGATCCTAAGTGGCAAATGGATTCCAGTTCAGGTGCATAGAAAGTACTCAAGGAGAAGGAAAGACACTTTATATTTTTTGGAAATAAGCTGCATGAGAACAGGAAGTCATTGCAAACAACATATATAATTTATGCCTTTTTTCTAAATAGACTTCTATAATTTCAGTGAATTGTTCCTTTTGCGTAACTGTGTCTAAGGCTCCTTTCTGACCTGAGTGCTGTCCCTCAAACAGGGGGTCTTGTGTCTCATAACTCATGTCATTCACCTTCTTTTAGCCAGCACTGCCATTTTCTTTAGGAAACCTTTCAGAAATGTTCTTTTCAAAGGTTCTGACTTGTTTTGTTCTCATTTCTTCTAGGGGCAATGTGAAAGAAGCAGGGAAGGAAATTCAAGTGCAGGGGGAGAAAAAGGAAGAAACTCAGGAGAAACAGAAAAAATAGAAATGGAAAAAACCTAACAAACCTGTTCATGGGAAGCTGAGCAAGTACGCATGTTTATTTCAAAACCACTCATAGAAAAAGTGGCATAAATGAAAATACTTGCCATCATTACAAGCTGCCCATAGGCAGTCTTACGGTAATTATTTCACTCCATGTATTATGCTAAGGTGTCACATCATGGAGATGAGTGCTTTGGAGATGCCAGTAGACAGATAGGCTTCTGACACTGAATCACACAGCATTCGAGGTGAGAAACAGTACAACGGAAAGGGAACGGCCTTTATGTGAGAACGGGGAGCCCATCTCCACGGCAGACCTGAGGGCAGAGCAGAGCACGCGTTGCACAGCACTGTTTGTCCTCGCTGCTCCACCAGCACAGGGGAGAGCCAGGCTGGGCTGCTCTGGCACCCATCGCGTTACCAGCAGCTGCGGTGTACTTTGGCCAGCGTACCAACAATTAATATATGTACAGTAATAATAATTACCATGGGACATCAGTCCCAGCATCCAGTTCCAGCCACAGCTACCTTTGCTCTTCTTTAGTTACCTGGTGATCTTGGTGACTCAGTTTATTATTTTGTCTAGCTATTTAGTAGAAAAGTAAAATCTGGAAAATTCTTCTGGAGAATCAGAAAACTTAGAAAATAGACATCTTTAGAGAAGCCGTATTTGTGAAATGACTGCAGATAACTATCTATCACAGCATTTACAAAACAAGACTTAAAAGCATTAACACTTCAAGACTGTGCAGGCCTCACAGTAGATCTTGTAGGTCAATATACACAGCAAACATAAAGGCACTGTCATGCCAGGTAACGAATTCCCTTTCTCTCACCACATAGCAAGACTTCTGTCTTCAGCTGCCCCCCAAAACAGTCTGACTTGTTCTTTGCTTCTCATCATCCACATTAAATCCAGAACATCAGTTCTGACTTTTAGAATTAATTTGACTTTTTTTTTTATAGTGAGTAGAAAACTTTATCAATGGATTTTAACTTAACAGGTACTTCCGTTGTCCTACCTGACAATGAAGACATACATTCTGAAATACCTGTGCTAAGTGTATTCCAAGATGCAGAACATTTTTAGATTCAGAAGTCTGCTACTTTTCTTAAGGTGAGTGCAACTAGCTGACAAACTGATCTCCAAAGAAGCCCGAGTCACTTCAATGGTTTTACAGTAAAGATAAGTCACAGCTTTTTCTAATCTGATATATGCTCTGAAAGGCTGAGGAGATTAAAGACATGATTCACTAGGCTAAGGTAAGCACTCCAAGGAATGTGAAATTCAGAAAAATTATATGTTTCTGTGATGTAATGCTAAGTGCTTTGTATTTGCTTGATTAGTAATAATAGCATAATTATTAGATTGATTTAGTAGATATAATTATCAGATATAACTCCAGAACAATAGAGAAACATCACTATGCTTAATGTACTTTGTTCACAGAACTAAATGTAAGCTGTGCTTAGGCATGTCTGAAAACTTGCCCTACCTCCTGTAATTATAATATATTGAGGATGCATGGTGCCATCACTAACACAGGTGCCATCCCCCTTAAATTGCCTGGTCACTGCACCATGTAATTGAGGGCAGAAATGGACCACGATCTGTCTGCTTGTATATGTCACCAAGGAATTATCTATAATGATTCTTTGCCCATTTATCATTTGGCAGAAGATTTTGCATTACTTTCTTCAGCTCTCACGCGTGTCCACTCCACAGCCATGTTTGCAGCGTGTTTTGCTGACATGTGTTGAAAACAGCCATTAGCACACGCTGAGGACTATCGAGCGGGATGTTTGCAGCTGTCGTTTCACAGGATTATCTTTTGCTGCTACCACCCATTCGGGCTAATTATGTCTGTTGTCACCAGGCAGTTGGAGGATCGGGTAACGGGCCAAATGCAAGACTTTCCTCACCAGAGAGCACCTAGGAGTAGGAAACCCAAGGGAAATTAATGCAGAGAACATGAAAAGAGCAAATAAGCACAGAGAAGGAATAACAGAGTTTTATTCATAGCTGAGTGATGTTTGATAACTCCAGCATAATTTGGCTTTTTGATGAAGCTCATGCTTCATTCAGTGTGATTTCATTTTAAAATTACCTACAGAGTGAAAATTATCTTCTGAGTACATCAGATCTGCCTCAGACACAGCAAACGCAGCTATGAGCAGCTCTATGTGGTGACGGCATTGCAGCCCAGAGCTGGGGAAGCCCGAGGCACTTCCTCAAACGCCTGCTGAAGTGGTTTCCCCGAGTGAGGGAAGAGAAGTGCCTGTGATCAGGCCATGGTCCTCACAGCATGGGGACGTGCTGCGAGAAATCCCCTGTATCTGAAGACTCGTCAAAAATACAACCCACAGCACATGCAGTGCTTCACAGCCGAAAGCCAGAGGATTGGTGGATACCCTTCACCCAGGCCCCTTTTTTCACCTTTGTTGTGTCTCAGATGTTTAAAGCAGAGAAAAGGGAGTAAGTAAAGGACCATATGTAGACTGGGAGAAGTGTAGGATATTACACTTAGGGAGTAAAAATGCTCACAGGCACTTGATGCCTTGCTGCACTGAGAACTACTCACAAGTTGCTGCTCCTAAAGTCCAGACATGTGTTAGAAAAGCTCATGTGAAGTTTTAATGTGCAAGTAGATAGTTAGATGGGCACATTAATATTTCATGGAGAGCTGTTAGACTCAGATAAATATGCAAGAGGCTTTTATTCAGATCTAAATTTGCTTTTACTCAGGCATTGAATTCAGCAGATGCGGGGTTCAGTATTCGATTCTGAGTGTGGTTATTCATATGAATTGATGCTTCTCAGTTAGATAGTGGGCGTTGCTTTAAAATAAAAAGTCCTCAATCTAGTATAGCCTAAATGAAGTCAGTGGCACACCGGATGTGCCACAGGTGGGAGAGCAGTAAGACAAGTATGGCTCTGCATAACACATGCATTTTTTATATTGTACTCTTCAGCTCTTCAGATTTTGTCTGCAAGAGGAGTTTGATGCAATCAGTCACAGCTCTTACAGGAAAACAGAAATTCGTTGACACTAATAGTCCTCCTTAAGACAGAGCTTTGTACCACTTCTCCCTCTTTTTGTCCTCCTCGCCTGCCAAAATGAGAGCTAGCATCCGTGCGGGTTCCTGCAGGGAGCTGCTTTGGCTGGAGGCTGGCAGGCACAGATGGTCGACAAGCTGCAGCCTCAGGCCACCTTGGCTGAACAACCACACCAGGTCATCCAATGGATCCTCAGCAGCCAGCGAGTCAAAACTGGCAGGGCAGGCCCATGGTGTGGTCAGAACTGGCAGGGCAGGCCCGTGGTGTGGTCAGTGCAGGGACCTCAGATGCTGCAGATGCTGCCAGCCCACCAATGCGTACCTCAACTTGCTGCTGTCCCGACTGCCACACAAGCCTGCTGGGCTCCCAGAGCCAAGCCTGGGGCCAGGCTCCAGCTGGGCCCCTTTTAGGCCCTTCTTCCTGGTTCTTCATCCCTGCTTTGGCCCTTCCTGCAGACAGTCCTTGAATCCCACTGGGCTGAGCTCTTTTTCTCTAATTAATTCCTGAAATCCCACTTGTTGAATGAGCTGAGCTTGGTTTCCCTGCCAGTCCTCATGAAACAAGCAATGCTGCATCCATCCTTCTCTTTCTTGCAATCTCTGATCCCTTTTAGATTGAGAACTTTCCTTCTGCTTATCCAACTCCTTTCTGTGTACCCTGACACTGGGGTGTTGGATGTGTTTTTGGGATGACTGGCTTCCCACTCCCGATACCCTGGAGAAAGCTGCTTTGAGGGCAGACCTTTCAGTACTCAGTGTGGCTCCTCTAAAATTCATGACAACCCTGTGTACTGAAAGGATTCACATCTAGACAGTGGCTATCACTGCAGTTGCTTGGGCTCTTTCATTGCCTTTCT
>NW_010206401.1:25111-27174 GCF_000695765.1 Mesitornis unicolor | reverse complement strand
CCTACAGGATTTTTTCTCCCCGCTCTGTTTTGTACTTCTCCCCCTATCATGTCCAGCCCTGCAGTTTCCTTGTCTGTGCTAGAGAAAGGAGGAATTTGTGAGGATAGTACAAGAGTGTCTTGTGACCGTGACACAGTGGTGGATGGCTCTGACAGCACAATTATGTTGAAGACAGTGGAATTGAGCCTTTTTTATCCCACAGCTGAGAATCTGACTCCTATTTCCAAAAGATTAATTCTTTTCAGGTTTACAGAAGCCAGCCAATGTCTGCTTCTTGCTGTTGCTTTTTCTTGTCAAAGCATTTTAAATTTCTGTGCGTACAACAATCTTTTTACTGGGAACAGTGAAAGAGTTTTGTAAGAATAATAGTCTTGTGTATGATGCTCGATCAATCTAATTTTCAAGCCTCTTCAAAGTTTGCCAAGCTCTACAGCTTAAAAATCCACACTTCAGCTTCTCACAGCGAGTGTAAGATGCTGCCTAAATTTCTGGGCAGTTAGAGCATTTGCTGTCCTCAGGCAACATCAATTTGTCCATTACCACAATGAGCCCAAATTGCTCTCTGTGGTTTGATTCAGTTCCAGGGGTAAATTATACAATTTGGGCACAACTGAGAAAAAATAGGTGGGAATTTCAAAAGTTGCTCCAGCACATACAAGCTGAGCTCCCCTTAAAACTGACTAGCACTTATGCTCCAGTTTTTTATTGAAATAATGTCTCAAGCATAAAACAAAAGGTGAAGAGTGAATGAATATCTTGAAAAGCGCAGAAATACAGCATCTATATTTTTATTTTGAAAGTGAGAGTCCCAGATACTTTCCACTTACAAAAATCAGACCAGACCAGTTTAACCTGAGCAGCTAGAGCTGGATTTGGAACTTAGACACCAGTAAAGTTCAGTCCATGCCCCAGAAGGTGCTGTGGGGAAGTGGCCCCCATTAAGGCCTTAGTGTCCTATGCATTTGCTTTCCATGATGTTTTCTGCTCCGATATGGTCCAAAATATTGTGTATAGGTGAACGCAAGCCTGAGATCTCTGTTGTGACAAGATCACCCACCTTTGTGTGTCTCCACATGCTGCTCTGTGAAATAGGCCCAGCAACATCTCCCCATCCTGGGTGCTGTGCTAGTGTTTGGAAAGTGTTTCAAGCACAGGTGATCGTGTAAGGAGCAGGATTAGAGTGACCATGGAACACATTTATTAAGGGATACAGATACAGTTTTGCATATCAAATACCATTCTGTGCAATCGTGCATTGAACTGCTTCTGTTCAACTCTTGACGGTGTTTCTGTAGCTCTAGAAATAGACTGAGTCAAGACGACAGCATCTCGTGGGGCTGTCATCAGTCCTGGGTCTGGTTCGCTGAACTATGGCTCTGTCTGCTCTGAGCACCGCGTGAGCCTCACGCTCAGGTACAGGCTTCAGGTCCATCACCTCCTCCCTCACACATTTCTTTCCATGCCAAGAAAACTGGGCATGTATGAGGCCAGAGAGGGCTGTGGGGAACCACCCCAGTAACCAGGGAGCAGACAGCAGGGCTCACTGCAGAGTACTCATGCCCACAGAGTAGAAGCTGCCTTGGCACTCAAGTATCCTTAAGAGCCAATATTTGAAAATAGAGTGTTTTACTTTGTTTCTGTATAAATTGTGAGCTTCTCATACCATTACTGCATTTTGTGCAATGACACTTGCACTGAGGGAACTTGGCAATAATGCCCCACCTCTAGTGGAGGAGCTCTGGTCATTCCCCTCCTTGAACACCCTCTAACCCTTTTTTTCCTTCCCTGAACCCTCATTCCAGTTTAATTTCTTTACAAACATTAAAGGAGTTATTTGTGCACAATATACTTCTATGCCACTTCATCACATAAAGAAGGTTCACAGGGAAGTTCTCATGTACGGGATTGTCACACACAGCCCAAACTCCTTGAGCAGGTTGTTATAATGTGACTTTTTCGTGTAACCAAGTTACTCAGGTTTGGAAAATAACCACAAAGCGTGTAAAGTAGGTCATTCACTACACTGTGTGTGTAGTGATGTGCACATACTGCAGCGAAAGACA
>NW_010206401.1:24644-25095 GCF_000695765.1 Mesitornis unicolor | reverse complement strand
GCAGGAATTTATGGACCAAATGCTCTGTCTTAAAAGGCTAAGCAGATGAACGGCCTCTCTGGCTACCTATTTGCTTTCTTATCAGCCTGGAGTTGAGCCCCCTTTTCCCCACACCCCACTTGCATCTGTAATTTCCGCATTTTTGGTTATTCATTGCAGTACGTTTGCAAGCAGCTGAGCTGTGCTGGTGTGGAGGAGCTGCCCAGCACACAAGTCCCAGCCCTAAGCGTGGTGCAGGTGCCAGCAGCACCCAGCTGGCTCAACCCACCTCATCTACACCTCCCAAATGGGCCTTCAGAGGCAACTGAGAACACCTGCCCTGTTTGTGAGGTGTTAAATGTTCAAAGGACCTTCAGTAAGGCACTTGGGACTGAGCTCTTGTTAAGGTGACTGTGAGCACCTCTGGTATGAGAACTGGGCAGGCTGCTACTCTAACTCTGTTTGTGATGCT
>NW_010206401.1:18123-24613 GCF_000695765.1 Mesitornis unicolor | reverse complement strand
AAGGAATAGGTGCCGGCTTGTGGTAGAGAGGCCAGGAGGCACTGCCACACAGTGTCTTGGTTATGTTAGAGTGTGTGAAGTGGCTTGAGCATTCCCCAGGCCCTTTGAACTGGGGCGAAGCAGTGGATTTTTTAACTTTTTGTGTAAGTGTAGCACTGGGCTTCTCTGTGCAGGCTGCAACAGGTCACTGATGTGTGCGTGTGCTGCTATTAGTGTGGTTTGCAAAACCATGCTCAGCGGGCACCGTGTGTTTGGCAATTGTAAAAGCTGCGTGTGATGGTGCATCCTGGGCCTTCAAATGCCTCTTCTGCAATTGCAGTGGGCTGCTTCTCTCCGCACTGGGTTTTGCCAAGCTGAGGGTAGCTGTATTGTCTGGGGCAACAGTAGGGCCCTGACATGGGGAAATGGCTCCTGCTCTGAACCTTAGAAAGGTTGCTCTGAGCTGACCTCTGTAAAACAGGCTACCCACTCGTATGGAAGCGGCCGTCTGTGTCCCAAGACACCAAGGTGGGCAGGACTGCTGTTGGAGGCCATGCTGGAGATTTCGGGGCATGACACATGCCAGCTGCACATCCTCAAAGGTCCCTGCATGCAGAGACAAGAGGCATTTGAGAAGAGAGCCAGCCTGCCAAAACACTGCTGCACCAGCTGCCATGGGCTTGGGCCGCGACCCGACTCTGAACCTCGACAATTTTTATAGCCAGGAGAGATGTAACCTGCGGTGCTTCTGGGCAGAGCTGTCTGCAGATTAACCTCGGTAAGCTTGGATTCTAATAACACCATAACTTTAAGGTTAATGTAGCAAATTTAAGCAGTGAAGATCTTTCAGGTGACACTTGCATAATGGTTCCACTTTAAAAATAAAGTATGGATTAGAAGGAACGTATTAGTTCAAATATTTTGCAGCTATTCAGGGCCTGACATCATAATTCTCTTGAATTAATGAGAGTTGTCTGTAAAATTCTGGCAAACCTTTCCTTCCCTGTTCCTTGTTTCTCGGCTCTATTGTACCTCATCATGTTTTCAGTCTGTGCTAAGACGCTAATCAAAACCCAGATAAAATAGACTGAAAGATCTCTGCTGATTTCAGAGGTCTCTGGAGCAAACTGCAGTCCTATTAATCTTTTAGAATAGGGACCCGATTTTGAAGGCATTTACACTGATGGAACAACTGCTTGCTCCAGGAAGTTACTCTGCATTTCCATCATTTAAACTCTTCCCCTTTTATTCACCCCTGCATCACCAGGCAACGCGACTGTGCTTTACAAATAAGAGTGAGAAACTGTGATTTTTATCCTCATGCCCTCTTACAAGGATCTTATTTTCTGTTAACTTCTAAGCAGTAAAAGCTTTATGCTTCAGATTTACTTTTTATTTGTGCCACTTTATTTTTTTCGTCCATATGAAGTCATTGTCCCTCTCCTGCCCCCAGCTGCTCCTCAGTGTTTTAGCCAATGTGAGCTTCATTGGTCCAAGCACATTAGGAATTAGCCCAGGAGCAAGCGTGTTATGAGAAAGGAAATAATAGGAAACTAAGAAAAGATAAAAGCAAAGGAAGGAACCAAGTATATACTGGGCAAAACAAGGGCTGCAGACAAGTACAGTAGCGAGGAGGGAAGATCTGTTAAACCTGCATTCAACTCCATGGACAGAGAACGGGGCCAAGATGTGTAGTGTGTCTGCACTGAGCATACAGGGCTTTGGGACAGTGATTTCCAGTCTGCTATTTCCCATTTTGTTTAATTTTTAATTCAAATTGGTACTAAAAATAGGGAGCATTTTGCAGCTGAAAAGATGTGAATGGCACAGGGATAAAAACCAGAACCCGCAGGAGGAATGCTGCTGCAGCTGAAACAGCCCTGCTGGGGTTCCCAGCCCTGCGTCTCAGTCAGCCATGGTCACTCAAGGCAGATTTGCTGTATCTGGGCTGTTTTAGCTGCGAGAGCACATGGTAGTCCCTTTGTGAAACCAACAATGAGCAGGCATCTGCCTGACTCTGCTTCTGTAGCTACTGCTATTCTCCATCTATAGATGTTTGTGCAGCTGATTATTAATAGCAGGAAGCTATTCATGCTATGGAAGTTCTATAAAACATGCTGGAGCCTTCAGTTTTCAGTTAGTGCTGTTGCAGCATGGCTTCTTTTTCCAGAACTAGAAGGTCAGGAGACCTCCTATGATGTCTGGGCAAAATGACGAAACCTTATGCTTATGCATTAACCTGCTCTCCAGAGAAGACTGGAGAATTTTTTGCCTGAAGTCCCAATTCAGCAACTTCCCTGAAGAGATCCCTTAAAAAAACCAAGATACTGCTTCTCTAGGCTAAGCAAGGAAATCAGCTGCAAAATCAGAAAGCAGCCTCACCTCGTTCTTAAACAGTTGTGCTTCCCCTTGCAACATCCACCTTGTAACATCACCTCACATCTTTGCCTAAATTTTTGTGGACTTTTGCTTGAACAGTGAAACACATTTGCTTATGTTACATATTAGATCTTATATCCAGGGAGGCTGAGAAAGAATTAATTGTCTTGAGTTTTGCAAAGCCTCATCCCTCTTTCCAGAGGGTGGGTGCTGCAGAGCTTTCCTAAGGCTCTACAACCATGTCCACTGGATGTTACATGCTGAGGAGCCGGCTTCTCCCTTAGAAAGCACTGGCTTATCCAACCAGAAAGGAGGGTATTTTAGAAAATATGTTCTGTAGGTTTCATTTTCTGCTCTTTTTAAATCTAATGATCAATTTTGGCCCAGAGTAACCAAGGAAAACTATAGGGATTGAAGTGCTTAAGTCAGGATGAGACTGTACTTTTCTGGTTTACAATGATATTGATAGAAATTGGGTACCAAGAGGTACCACCCAATCTAGCACCTGAATGCCTGCTTTCAGATCCTGCTTAGCTTTGTAAAATCTGGCCCCATGAACGTTAAGACTGAGTGCAGTACTTGAAGGCCCTCCATTGCCAGTCGAGGAATGGGCTTTCTGATCCCAGAAAGAAAAGGTTTCTTTGTGGGTTTCTTTTTTCCCTTTTCTTTCATCAAATGGTGTTTCCAGTTTCTGATACGCTTTGCAGCTGACAGTTGTTTTGGAGATACAACCAACCGTGAGCACCCAGGGTTGAATGAGGATTAATTAGTAATTAAGAGCAGGGTTTCAGCTCAGAGGTGAGCAGCAGTGGGTTGTGTCCAGCCCCGATGAGATGGTGTCTGAGCTGCAGCTGATATGTTACCAATATTCTGTGATAATATGTGGCCAGGAAGGGGTACTACAGAAAGGTACCCTTCACATTCTCCTAAATTTGCATGTGTCTTTATAGGTGAGCTGGTTTACAAACTTGACATTCTCTTGTTTTCTGTCACTGATGGAGAAGGGATGTCAGGGACAACTGAAAGCAAATTACTGTGGTGTACACTGTTTTGGGACAGTGGGGACATAGCCCATGTCAGTGAGGGGAGTCTGGAGTGAAAAGGAGACTCCTGCATCTTTCACTGAAATAATTCCCCGATCAAGTTTAAAGTTTAGCACAAGTGGGGAAAAAACAGCTTGCTGTGCCAGGTCATCTGAAGTAGCTGTGCCTTGCAGAACAAGAAGTCACTCCTCGATATCCTGGTGACGCATCAGGACAGCAATCCTTTAACACTTAGAGTGTTTTTATCTTCAGAGCTTCACGAACATTAGCTAATTAATCCTCACAGAGCCTGAGGGAGCTATGTGTGTACAGTCACAAGCCACGGGCCAACAAAGGACTTCACAGTTGTCACCATGCCTCATGCTGTGGCTTCTGCTGGCACCAGACAGGGCAGAAATTAAGATCTTCCTGCTAAAAAGCACTCTCCTTTCCTTCCCCAGCAAGCAGCAGTTCAGTGAGACTCTCCACAGTGATGCCGAAACTGGGATTCCAAATGAACCTGGGCTGCCTCTATCCTCACAGTGTAATTCAGCGTAATGCTGCAGATACAGTGTGATGCAGCCGGTCACAGCTGATGCCTGTTACCTGCTGGGTTGCAAGTCACACCCCAGGGAACTGGGGTGCAGAGCCTCCGGGGAGGTACACAGCCAAAATCCCGGCAAGCCAGTGCCAGCCCTTGCACTGCTGGAGCCAGGCTGCAGCCCTGAGGCTTCACCTCCACACCTTGGTGAAACGCAGAAGTAGATCCACAGCAGAGACACACAGGGAAACCGAGTGACATTGTGGTGGCTCTGCAGAAGCCACAGCTCTGTCCTGTCTCTCCTTCTGCTCCTTCCAGAGCCACGATACCAGGGGTGCAGCAGCAGCCTTGGAGCATCTTGCTGCTGTGATAGAAAGAAGACGAGCTCCTCCTTAGCACAGATAAGGGCCATCTGTGTGTGGCTGAAAGGAGATAATGCTTAGGAGCCTCCTAGAACACTGAAGGCTGCGCTTTCTTTGACAGCTTGGGCTGTTCACACTTGTGGCAGTGCTCCCTTTGAACTCACTGTGTTCTGTAGTTCTCCCCATGTGCATAATTCGAAGCAGAATGCAATGGTTCATATAACTAATTTGGCTTAGGGTGGGCACATGTAGCAATGCACATACTGATGTGAGCCAGGGGTTGCTTGGATGTCACAGGTCTCTTGCACAGCACACCAGGGAGTTTGACATCTAAACTGCTACATCTGTTAGTCAGTAAACCCCACGCTGCCCACCTTCAGAGGGGCTGTTGTGTGTGAAGATCGGTCTTGTCTGTGTTACCACCAGCACTGGGATGGTGGGTGCCTGCGTGGGAGCTGCTGCAGTGGTCGTGGCTCATGGAAGAGAGTGAAATGTGGCTGCAAGGCCTCGGCTTCCTGCTGGACTGCACACGCCCTGAAGGATGTTTGTTAGTGCGTTGTTGAAGACCTTCTTCAGTGGTGATCCCACTGTCACCTCAGTGAATCTCTCCCAGTGCATCTGTTTGTTTATGGTTTTCCTAATATCTAACCTAAATCTCAAATTGTCACTGTTGCAATTACTTTCTTGTCTGTTACTTCTCTGCAATGACTTCCTGTCCGATCCATCATGGGCATGGAAATTACTGTATTTCCTTTCTCTGTGCAGCCTGATTCTACTTAAAGGATACTGATGTGTCCCTGCTTGGACTTCTGTTTAGTTTGACCAGCCCTGGCTCATTCAGCCTCTGCTTGCAGATGATGGTTTCTAGACGGCTGCTCTCTTTGTTGCTCCCATCTGGTACATCCCTGGTGGTTCCAGGTCCTCCTTGGGACACACTGGAGATGTGAGCTCACCAGTGCTGAACCAGCAGGCAGAATGACCTCATGTGTTACCCAGGAAGAGATCTCTGTCTTTTGGGTGTGTCGGTGTTTACTGGGGCCCGGGATGGACACAGACCCACGTACGAGGAGGGACAGCATTTTCCAGCAGTCCAGAAAGCATTTAAATTATATATTTACCATCCTATTTTCAGTTCTTCCCTTTCTTCATTTTATCAAGTGCAGCCGTAAAGAAGACTTACCTCTGTTAAGAAATCTCCTGCACCTTCCTAATTTAGGGTTGCTGAAATGCAGCAGTTCTAGTGATGATATCACAGCTGTACTCGAAAGTTCATTCCAAAATTAACATATCCAAGACTCCACCAAGTGAAGCAAACTAATTGTAATGGGTGAGTCATGGTAAACTGCAGGAAAAAAGAGAGTTCAGGGTATTCAGCAGAAAGACCAAAGGTCACATACAAGTCAGTATGAGATTAAATCACAGCATCTTAACTTCTGCTCCTTCGGAGAGTAAATAATGTCATTCTAATTGAAAGTGAAATACAAGTAAGTATTCCTTTGCAGAAAGACAAAACAAACTGAACAGTGAGACACAACTATGTCATTTGTTGCTGATATCCTGGACCTGGCCAAGAGGCGTTACACTGGTGAGTGGCTCCAATTTGACCAATATTGATTATAGGTGGAAACAAAGGCACGTTTTGACAAGGGAAATGTAATAATGAGGAAAAAACACATTGCTGTAAGAGATAGGGGATGATCTTTAATTAAAAGTGGAGTTCAGTGACCAGAAATGTTGGTACTTTGGAAGAAGTAAAGGGGATCTTAACAAGAGGGGAGTGACCTCCAGGTTTCAGGTACTTCTTTCACTTGCCCAGTGCTTGCCAAGGAGGCTGACAGACACTGCACTTGTCACTGTGTGTTGCCAGAAATGAAAATGGAAAAGGAGGGTGATTGTATTTCAAACAAGTCTGTTTCCAGTCCCTCACACTCATTCTCTCAGGTTGCTCATTTCCCACGTGCATTCACACCTGCTCAAGAGCTTTCTTCTATCTGTGTCCAGCGAGGCAGGGACAAGGGATGCTGACCCTTAAGCCCTCGTCGTGTCTCTTGGCTTCCTCCTTTCTAGCAATGACAAACTCCCTTTGGATAGTCCTTTTACACTCTCTAGGATTTGAGAGATTACTGAGCAGTACCTTGTCCTCAAATCTTGCTCAGTCCTTGCTCCAAGGAGGTAAAGCAAGGTTGCTTCCCTTTGTCTCCTCATTT
>NW_010206401.1:8043-18092 GCF_000695765.1 Mesitornis unicolor | reverse complement strand
CTGCTGAGACAAAAGGAGAACGATGACCAAGAGCTGCGGTCTATACTTGCTCCCACCTTGCTGTACCCCGGTACCAGACTGGAGATCCATCTCTGATGGAGCCTTACTGCAGAGCAGCCAGCTGGTCTGCATGAGAACAGCATTTATAGCTCTGCTGCATCCCTGGGCATCAACATGGGATACTCTTTTAAACCTTGCTTTTTATATAGGTAAAACAAAGGCAGCAGTGAAAGCTGTTCCTAAAGACCTATAAGAGAGAAAAATGCAATTCTGCATTATCAGTTAAGATCTTCCTAGGATGTTTCACTGTTTCTTAGCCCAGGAGATTGGGTGAGCTCTCCTCACCACCCCGTCCAGCCCCAAGATGCTGTGTTTTGCGGCTTTCCTACTGCCACAGCTTTCCCATCTCCACCTCGCCCCGAGCAGGAGGTGAAGAGCCATCCCTCTCTTCTCTTCCCACAAGCCAGGCTGTTTTGTGTTTCTTCCTGGCTGCCAGGCTTCTCATGTTAAGGATATGGTGGTAAAACTTTATAAATTGCAGCCCTTGGAAAAAATACACTTTACAGTCACTTTATTAGAGCAACGCTATTCATCCTACACTGAGATTTTCTTAAAGATCAGAAATGATGAGGCTGTTAGGTTAAGCATCCATCTCTGCATGCCTATACCATTAATTTTAGGGTGACACTCTTAGGCAGGCCTGTCGGGAGGAAAAGGATAACACACCGTTAAAGTTGCAACTGCTGTAGTAGGTCCAAACTATAAATCCATATACCAGCTGTTACAACCCAGGTGAAGAGGGGGTAGGAATCTGGCAAATTATTTTTGTGGAGTTCTATATAGCTACTCATAACAGTGAAATTAAAAGAAGGCATGTGTATGTGTGTACAGCCAGATTTACAGACTCTCCTAAAGTGTCCGCATTTCAGGTTCTGCTAAAGCAGCGCAGAGACAGAAGCCAGGGCTGTTCCACTGGCTTCAGCCCTCACGTGTTCGGGTACACTTGGCAGTACCAGAGGGACCCACCTGTGCCTCACGCAGCCATTTCTTGGGGCAGCTGTGAAAATTTGGGCACTTGAGCCTTGGAGCACGGTGAGGCAGGAAGGAAGCGAAGGCTGAGAAAAGCATTTCCTCTAGCAAGGGCTGCCCCTTCCCTGCGCCAAGACTCCTCAGTGAACCCCAGCCTTCAGGGCACCCGTGCTGGCTGTAGCACAAAGCCCTGCTTAATATCTGTGGATTTTTCCTATATTTCCTCTCCTCCTTTAGATATTTTTGGCTAGATCTCTAGCCAGGGCAAGCCAATGCAGCTTTGCTGGTTTGGAGTAGATGTAACTCTCAGTCAACAGAAATGAAGGGCCTGTTCAGGTACTGGCATGGTATTCAAGCTGCAGGACAGTGTATACCTGGTAGTATGCAAAATAAGCAAAATTAATTATAAATATGAGTTGTTCTCACTCCTCCCTGCCATGTTCATTCCTCCCAGCCTTGCTTGTTTCTGAGCTCCTCTGGGCTCCCCGTGAAGGACAGGATTTGGGCCTGGCAAAGGTCTTTCCCCACCCGTTTGGGTCTGAATTCCCCGTCCTGTGTCACCCGAATGGTGCAGAGCTCACAGGGGACCCTCAGCTGCTGCAATCCACAGCTGCGTCTCCAAGGGTGAGGAAATAGCATTTCTGAGTTTGTTTACCACAGACCAGGAGTGCATACGAACGTCTTTTAGAAGTGCTCACCCTGCAGCCGAGTACCCTCTGATTTTATCTTCTTTAATTAATTTTCAGCTTTCTATCTTACTGCGACAGTTTTGTTACCAGCCGTTGCTTTTCCAGATAAATTCAGCCTATTTCTGTTTTTCAAAGTCATACAGGTCTTTCTGCATGATATTCTGACCCTCTGCTGCACTGGCAACACTTCCTAAATGTGTGACATCAGAACATTTTATTAATAGAAGTATATATTTAAACAGTGTATATTAATACAACTTCCCTTTCTGTATGCGTCTCTGATGAAGTCATTGTACAAGAGCAGCCCATGGGCTTTACTTTCAGTGCTTCCCTGTGCAGAAGCCATGGTCCTTCCTTCTCCAGTAAATCCTGTTGTCCTGCTGCACTGGCCACATCACTGCCTCCTGCGTGGTTCAGCCACGCATTGCAGATGCTAATTTAAATGGGAATATATTATTCAGTAAACCCAGGTTACATTTTATCCCATTTACTTTCATGTCTTCAACTTTTATTTTATTTTATTCAGAAATTGTCCTAACAAATCGCATGGAACTGAGTTCAGGCAAAAGGACAGATAACTGGTAGTTGTCCTGATCACTTTTCATTTGACTGCTTAGACTTTAGGTGGCTAACTTTGTTTTAAGGGGACATGGGGTCTCGTGGCATGGCTCTCACATTGAGGTGTGACCTGGCACGGGGCTGAAGCTGTCCCCGTCCTTCTGCCGTGTGGCACTGGGAACAGGGTTGTTCTCGCTGCCTGGAGTGGGGACAGGGAAAATCCAGAGCTCAGGAGCGTCTCAGAGAGTTTTGCCAGAATACATTTATATATAGGACAACCTCTGTATTTCAGGATGGCTCTGGCAATCTGGGATGTCTGATGTCCCTGTGAGTAACAGCCAATTTGAAGTGATTATTCATCCTGTTAGATCTGAAGCATCTCACTAGAAGTTCTTGTTTCCCCCCGCCCAACTTGCTTGAAGGTTTCTTTGATCTCAGTGTCAAGCCCTTCCTAAATTGAAGTCCTTGAGTTACTTGGTCAACTTATTTTCCCTGGTTGTTTCCTGGTAGTAAGTTCAATAAATAGTGACAGGTCTATTTTTGTTTATTCTTTGATTTAATTTTAACTGAGCCAGCCCATGCCCTCTCACTGCAGAATCCTTGTCTATGATTAGCTCCCGCATGATGTGTTCCCTGCTCACCAAAACCAGGTCTGTGTGTACTGATTCAGGGGCTCTTTGATGAAGAAATTCCTGGCTCTCCCCATCCACAAGTATTTAGGCTGTAATGTTGGTGGCGGTGCTTGTTCTGCATCGAGCCATGGGATGTGATATTCTGTGAAGGCAATTACAGAGAACGATGACCCTTCCTGGTGATGCTCCTGGGGGCTGGGGTCAGCCTTTACTGTCCTTCCAAAATCCCTTTGGGCTGAACAGGTTGCCTCCCATCCACATTCCTGTTTCTCTTTCCTTCGTGAACTACTGCACCGCGGCACCACAGCGTTAATCCGCCATGATAATCTATTTCCACCTTCCCCGAACAGTGTGTACCCACCACGGATTTGTGAAACACAAGCAAATTGAGTCCTTTTCAGGATAGCATTTTCCTTAGGCTTTTCAAGTCCTTTGATCTGCACTAGTAAAGACTCAGTAGCCCTTTCTCCAACTTTTCTTAACCTTATCTTGTGCCTTAGGCTGACAGGGAATAGAGGCACACGCTTTCATCTGTGCTAAACCACGCAGAGTTTCAGTTGCGCCCTTTCTTTTCATTTCTTACACTGAAGTTTACTGTCAGATCCCAACAAAAACAGCAAAGCTGATCATTTTTCCTCTTTCTCTCTCTCTTTTTTAAAAGATTGGTTTCCAGATCTAAAACTAAACAAAGCAAAACAAAGCAAAGCAGTGAAGTCCTCCCTTGGAAACCCGTTTGCCTTGTGTGAGGAACAGGTATTTCAGGGTCTTTATTGGGATCAACTGAGCTGTACAAATACCATGCTGATGTTCACCACATATCATCCCTGCCTGAGGCGTGCTGGGGACACCGACCTCATCCTTTATCAAACCTCAACCAGGTTTTTCCTCCTCCTCTATCATCTACTCCACTATCCATCTACTATGAGCCACTCATGAACCTAACCTAATCACAACAAATACGTGAGGAACTCATTTGCAGTTCACAAGATGAAGTGGATTGAATAATGAAGACACTGATGCCGCTGACTTGTTTAGATTTGTATGTGTTTAGACACACTTTGAAGCCAACAGGGAAGTGTATACAACTTGTTGACCTCAGGTATTTCCTGGTTATTGTCTTGCATTTTCTAATGATCAGATTTGTTTGTAAGTAACCACAACTGAGCAACCCAAAACCAAAGAAGTTATACCATGTTGGCAGCCGAAACCACCATTGGGTTTCCAGTGGGTGCCTGTTGCCGGGTAGATCCTTGACAGTGTTCCTCATCTCCAGATCTACCTGTTTATGCAATCTTTGTGATTTACCCTGTCACGGAGAAGAATCCATCAGGGTTTCTGCAAGTAAGCTGGATGCTACATTAGATAACCAAGTTTCCTAGAGCAATTAGCCATATATATCCCAGATAAATTGTTTTCTTCATGTTATGAAGTCAAAGTAAAGCTGCTAAAACAATAACAGCGTATCAATATCCTCAATTTCCTATTAGGTTCCATTTGCCTGTGGCTCCTTCAGCCGGGGGAGACTGGGTTGAGCAGCTCAAGGGAACGGCATTTCTAACATCTCAACATTAGGGCCACACTGTGCAAGTGAAGCTTGTGCGTCATGGAGCAAGTGATGCTTTACTGAGCTAAGAGCTCGGTGTCAACTGTGCTTTGTGGCTGTGGAAGCCTGTCGTTTATTGCAGCAGCACATTTGGTGTGAGTTCCTCCCTGATTTACGATGATTCACATTGATAGACTTCCAGTCTACTACACTGCCATCACAAATGATAATTTGTAACAGCTTCAGCTCTGCTCTTTCAGCGCTGGTTTTCAAGGACTAAAGCCAAGTCCTATTCACCAGAAGTAGATCTGTGAGGAAGTTCACTTACCATGAATATTAATTAATGTTTATATACTACGATTTATTTTGTTAAGCAGTGATTTAACTCAGAACATTCAAAATGGTGCTGTAGGGGTGAAAAGAAACAGCAGCCATGTGCTCAATTCATTTCAGAGATAAACCTGGTCCCATTCATTTTCTTTTATGGTGCAACCTGAAAACGAGCTTTAGTAAACGTGGCGGGAGGGAGAGCGCGTAAGGCAGTGACAAGTGGTGCTTCTCTGTTCTCCATAATTATGCCATAAAGAGAAGATGTTCAGCTTCACCCCCAAGTCCTTCTCCTGCACTGCTCTTCCCAGGCAGTGGAGTGAATCTCTTCCCTTTGCTGCCTCCTTTTTATGCAGAGTAATCACGTCCTTGCGGAGGCACTGGTGGAAGTGGCTGAGACGAGGGGGTTTACCGTCATCTTGGCGCTGGAGCATTCGTGGAAGCTGAGTGCATGACCCAGCAGATTGAGAGAAGAATACACAGCAGAACCATGTTTTTCTTTGTCTGTAAGGAAAACAGGAGTAGCCAAGACATTACAGATCACTAGCATGCTTGTATTTTTCATGTTATAGCATATAAAGGTATTATCCTTTTTAATATTTTGTTAGTACAAAGCTTGCACCCTTGTTTGTGATCCCTGAAAAGCTGTTGTTTTATGGGGTTATGCTCTTGAGGGCGTTCGCACCAATTAATCATAGAAGTGATGACCCCCTTGGTGCAGCAGTAGCCCCAACAAATCTCTTCTCTGACACCAGCTCTTCCCTCTCTAGAAGCATCTTCAGTGAGTAGCTCAAAAGCATAGCACACCACAGCAATGAAGAAAACCCCTTATTGCATTAAATCAGATGTTAGGCATAATGTGAGCTGCGTTCCTCCTTCATCTCTTCCCAGATTTCCTCACTGAAGTCAATTGGAGCTGGACCTTAAGGAAAAAATGTGACCCCCGGTGGACTGCAGAGCCTGAAGAGCGAGCAGAATGGTGCCCATTGTATTTACTATCGTGTTTGTTTTGGGAGCTAAATTATTCCTCCTAATTCTGCTAGCAGTGTAATACACTGTCTCAGTAATGGAAAGCACATGAAAGCAAGCAGATGGTGAAAGCAGAAAAAAATCCCAAGCATGTCCTGATAATGTAGTAAGCAAGTTCATTTTTTTGGCATTAGGCTTTCATAACCAAGGCATGGTGATAACAAGTACAGACACATTTTTAGAGCACAGTTCATCAAAAAATATAGCCAGTTTCATTGCAGGGCAATGGAAGATTACTTTCTGAGACTGCTCTATAGATAAAAGCTAGATGTGAACGCTGTTGAATTAGACCCATCATTTATTATTGCTAGCAGATGAGTGACAGAGCAGATACTGGTCAGAGTGACTTCACCGCTGCTCCTGCGATCCCTCACATCATTACGAATGTGGAGTCTTTCACCCATTGATCTGCAAATATGCAGCCATCCTGCGTTCCAGAAATACCACAGACACTTTGACAGAGGTTGTTACCACAGTGGGAAGCTTTGGAAATCCAAAATATTTCATTTTGCTTGCACATATGCAGTCTCAGGTTTGAAATTTGAAGTTGGAGGTTGTTTCTTGGGTGCTTTTCTGTGCGTGTTTGTGTATCCACAGGACGTGAAGCTCCCAGCCGCCCCTTCCTTCTCCTGCCCCGTCTTTCCAGGGTGGACACAGGGCGGTGGAAGCTCCCATTTGTGTAGCACATCTGAGAAACTGAGCCACCCTGACCCCCTGTCTATGCGGTTTCTGGGGAGGACACTCTCCAGCTTGGTGACCTCCAAACTGCATTTCTGTCCTCTCTCAGGACAAAACACAGGCAGAAGCAAGGCCAGATTTACTGCTTATCATGTTAGGCTTCTTCAAAGAAGGGATGAGTTAATCTTTGTTATGATTTCCCTTTGAAGCAGTGAAGCCACATCTTCGTGTAACTGCAACACAGACCTTCCTTCAGCTTCCAGGAGCTCTGATTTTGGATGGAGCAAGGAAAGAGGAGCTGCAAAATGCACTGCTGTGGTTGTGAGAGCAAATCCCACCATAAAACTGAGGGAATAAACCCAGATCTCCACACCAATCTCTTCTGCAGGGAAAAGGGGTGAGGACAGACAGCCCCGTTCCTCATTAAAGCAGATAATTGGTTACAATGCTCTTTTTTCACCATGCAGTAACTCAGCATACTAAGTAATGCAAGGATTTGATTCTTAAAAATATTACATATGCATCTGGTTCATTCCTGACTTGCAGAAACAAAGGCAAAAGGGTCTTTTTGATTGCTTGATCCCCCTGAGGGCCCTGTGCTTGCTGTTTCCTGAGGAAAGCTGTCTCCCTTTATCTTCTTTAGTAATGGTTTGCTGATTTAACCTCCCAAGAGCTAGTGGTTTTCCTTCTGCGTTGCTTTTGGCCTCTCTAGGAGGTGGCAGTTGTCCTCGTTCAGATTTCATTGATGTCCCTGTGTCCTCTCTGTTTCATTACCCAGGTATGGAGGAGATGGGATCAGTGCCATGTTCCAGGTCCTCTGCCTGTGCCACCGTCCTGTCCTGCTGCCACTACCCCTGCTGGGTGTCAGGGATGTGGTACAGCAGCTGGGTGACATGGGGTTGCCTTTGCTGCTGGGGCCAGGTGACTTCGACAGCCTGAGCTGAGGCAGGGCCTAAATGTCCTCCCAGCAGAGCCTCAGACAGGGGCCGACTTGCGCAGCTGGTGACAGGCCCCAGAATACCCAGTTCAGACCCCTGAGCTGTGCTGGGAGTGGGGTGGCGATGGCTCAGCTGAGCTGCGGGTTGAAGTGGTTGCTGGGGAGCTGGTGGTGGGGCACGTTGTCGTGTCTCTTTCCTCTGCCACGCTGCCTTTCTGTAAGCCCTGAATCTCTTCCAGGGTGAGACCCTGAGGTCCCTCCTGCAGTGAAACAAGACCTTGATCCCAAATTGTCTGGACTGAGGTCAGCAAGCTTGTTTTCAAAGCTCTCTGTGAGTAAATCTCCCTCTTAATTTTTGCTTGACGTTCCCACAGCAAATGGCTTTAGACGCAGTGTCTCTGTGTGACTGCTCTTTTTGATGCCTTTCCTGTAATGAGCCATAACATATGTGTTGTGTCTTTGTGCACCTCAGAACAACGTGATGCAAGCATTAGGAGGTGTTTTTCTAACAACTAGGGAATGTGCCGCTTTTCACAGCTCACCCAAGCACTCCTGGCTGATAAGCCTCGCCGCCAAGGGACGTTATCTGTGTTTCTAGGATCAGAGGAGAAGTGAAAAAAGAGGTGGGAGGCATATCTGAACGCTTTAAAGAGCTAAACCTGATGGAAACAAGGCAGGCAGAGGACACTTCTGGGACGGGGAGTCCTGAGGACGTGCTTGTGGAGCCACAACACTGCCCAGAGAAGGGAGTTCAGTGGGAGTGCAGAGACCCAGACTCTTTGCTCCTTCCCATCTTTGTGCATCCCCTTCTCCCTCTGACAAGTGCAATGCCAGTATACCCAGAGTGATTCACAGGCATTTTAATAGATGGTAAATGAATTAAATCCACAGCAGAACCATGAGTGCCTTGCGCCTGTGTATAAGTGATGTCCCGTCATCACTGGGGGAGCAAAGCGCAGCACGCATGCAGTGAAAACCCGTCCCCCAGTACAGCGCGGGCAGCACCTCCGGGGCAGCTCTGCCCAGGTCTGACTGCCCCTGCTAGAAATGGCCCAGCCCCGGGGCTCAGAAAATGTCTTTCTGAAGAGCAAGCATTCTGCTGCCTTTCTGGTTTTACCTGAAGCAACACAGCCTGCCCCAGCTGACGGCATTTTCCGGAAGGATCTTCAGGCTGAGTCCCTCACGTTTCAGCAACAGAGCTGCGCTGTTATTCTACACAGTGCATCTTCCAGAAATAGACGTTTCCAGGCAAACAGAGCTGGATGTTTTTGCCCAGAGGTGCTGCTCCCATCTTTGGTTCCTGCAGCGAGCAGAGATCTTGCTGCAGATCTGAGCCCTGAGACTCGGTGTTCCCCGGGAGGAGCAAGAGGGGAGCAATGCCCTCGGTGGAGGACTGCATGGCTCTAAAGCACGCCTGCTGGGCAAATATCGTCTGCATCTTGCTGAAAGACCGTTTAAGTGCAATTCCATCTTTGGCAGGCACACAACATTCTCCCCCCTGATTTACACCTGTGTAAATGGTATAGCACTGATGGTAGCACCAGCCCCACAGCCCTGCCCCACTCCCAGCTGGACCATGTTATGTTGTGCAGAGATTATTGTCTGCACCAAAGCCAGGAAACTCCCACTCATGGTTCCCACAACAGCCATAGCACCAGGAATACTGAATGAACACTGTAAATTAGAACTCTGAGTACTTCACAAGTATTTCTCAGTGGGCACACGAGGGGCCCCATGGTACAGGAGCTGGGTGGTGCTGCCTGCAACTTCCACGCATGCCCCTGCAAACAGCTTCTGGCAGCTGATGCCAATCGTGGGACATTCTGGGGTAGCTGTGGACCGGACCTTCTGGTGACCTGAGGCTGTGATCCTGGTTTTGGAGAAGGTGAAACCCCTGCTGTACATCAGAGCTGGTGAGCAGTGGGTGTTGCTGGACTCCACACAATTTGGGCTCATCGGCACCCTCTCACAACGCTCTATCTTCTGCTCTATTTAGCGCACTTAAGTGGCCTTCATCGCTGTGGTAGCTGAGGGTTCCACACTTGTTAACATCTTTATCTGCGCAGCAGCTCTGTGAACAGGGACGAGCTGTTATCTCCCTTTCACAGGGAGGGACCGAACAACCAAGAGACCAAACACCCACCCTGAGGTCTCGGAGTCTGCAGCAGGGGCTGAGGCTCAAAACCTCATGTTCCTGTACTGACAGAATAGGACACAGAACCAGAATTTCATGGGTAAGTGTGTGCCAACACCTGCTGGCTGGAATGCCCAGGCTGTGACTTTCCATCTCCACCAGCATTCGTAGTTTTCTCTGTTATTTTGAATATTTTCTCATAGCATCATCTTTTCTAGTCTAAACAATGACCCCACTTGCTCTGGAGAGTGGTACTCTGCAAGGGAAACGGTGACAAGTTCTGCTATTCCCAGTGCGGATACAGCAGGGTCTGGACCCCTCCTCTCTGCCCCCCCAGCCTGTGCAGCACCAGCGCCATAGGCAGCCACACAGCTCCTTCCCAGCCTTCAGCACAGGGACATGGCCACTCCTGCAGGGTGGAGGAGCTGCATGACGGCATCATCCCAGACACAGCTGAATGGAAGATGAGAGGAAAACCTGGCCCCATGCTCCA
>NW_010206401.1:0-8012 GCF_000695765.1 Mesitornis unicolor | reverse complement strand
GGGAAAGAGCTGCGCTGCGATGCTCCTCCTCTGGATACGCCATCTCTTAGGGTGGGCAGCAGTTCAGACTCTGGGTCTGCTTCAGCCCTGACCCCTCACTAAAACCCAGGTGTTACTGGAAGAACCGTCCGTGTCTGCTTTGGCACGTGAAGAACACAACACTTACCTCATTGCCTTAACAATAAATCTCTCTTTATCCTGATGGCCACTTGGTAATGACAACCAGTGACCACATCAGTTATCTGGAAGAGGCTAGTTGACAGCTTGCTCCACTCTCTATAGAAATCAGCTGGATAGCTTAAAGCCCCTATTGTTTCCACGTGGCTGGATATATCCAGAGTGGCCGAAATGGGCCAGCACACAGCGTTTGGTCATCCTGGTGCATCCTCCCTCTCCTGCTGGCTGCCAAACAGGGACACACGGGGATGTCTGAGTTTCCACTGTGATTAGACACAGCGTCTTGTATCAGTTTATGAGCAAACAGCAACGGGACTTAATCATGCCTTAGCATTTGGTAAACGTCCCACCCGGATATCTCAAAGCATTTCGCAAGCCTGGACTTTCTCTTGACTCAGATATTTGTTGCTGTGGGTAAGACCATTTCATAGGGATTTGCCTGTGTTTTCCATTCTCCACCTGCAAACTGGGAGGAAGGCTGCTGATCCACTTTGTGAAGGAGAGCACCGTTCAGGTGTCAGGTACCCGCAGTGCTGTGTCATGCCGAATTTGGCTGTACCTGCAGCACTGTGTCATGCTGAATTCGGCTGGGGAGCAGCCAACGCCGCTGCTGCAGCCCAGGACTCAGCTCCCAGATGGGTTAAGGCTCCGTGTGTGACCGAGTCTTTTGGCGCCTTCGTGCCTCACTTGGAAAACAGAGACAGTGATGTTTCCTGGATTGCATGAATGCTGAGAGGGAGAATATTGATGGTACTGAGACATCACCACTCTGATACCCAGAGCAGATAACTGCAATAGCTGCAGACACAGCGTTCATCTGCACTTGCATTCAGTGGCTATTGGAGGGACAGGCTGTCAACACCTCAATTTTGGGGGAATGCCTGGAGACTCCGACCAGACTCAGACACCCAGGTGTGGCTGAACATGGGGTGCAGCGTCCAAATTTGGGGCTGAATGTAGCCTGCACAGCTAATCCCTACTTGATTTGTAATAGCTTGAACCTCGATGTGAACTCCAACCGCTGACTGACTAGAAACCTGAATCTGGATTTGGCTGCCCGGTTTGTAGCTTAGGTCTACGTCTCGAAATTACCTCATTGTCTGCTTCAATACACTCCAGAGCCGGAGATTTATTTCTACAGGAGGCAGGGAAACAGATTATGTTGCCAAATAGTTCCAGTCTTTTCCAGAACTACAAGTCAGGGGAACGGTGGGTAGGTCTTGTGATTTCCATCCTACGATCTAAACCAGATGAGCTACCCTCGCAGCATAAACATTTCAGCAAGAGAAGCAAAGAAATTGGCAGAAAAAGTTCTGTTTCCTGATTAACTGCGTTATTATGACTTAAGTTACTTAATGAGATGTACATAAAGCTGGTTTACAAGATAACTTGATCACTGTCTTTGATTCATCCCAATAAAATGTGGAGGTTTTGTTTCCTCAGGAACAAGGAGGTGACCATAGCATAAAGCAGTGATGGTGCTTATTAGAAACAGAAAGCTCTCAACCTGCAGAAGGAAACACTTTCTTGGTAAAGCTCATGTTAAATTAATCCTAATATGAACAGTTAAGTATGGTCCAGCAAAGCCATTTCTACTACTGTCAGACCAGGTGATTTTAATAGAACAGAGCACAAACTTTGGTGAGTGGGAAAGAGAGAGATTATACCAAAAAGCTCTTGTCCTCTCACCGTACAACACTCCAGTCCCACTGCTTGTATCAGGTGTGGGGGCTATCACCTTGTGAGGTTTCCTTGTTTACTTTCACTTCACTTTAATATAGGTACCAGAGGTTTTTTTAGATGCCTAAGAAGTATTGAACCTGCAGCTGGCACATGGGACTAACAGGACGGTACTACAAATCTCTCTCCTGTTCTTGAACACTTCTCACACATGACAGATATGAATCAGATGCCAATAATCTCAGAGCTTGAGAGCCAAGGAGATAACTAAGATGCTGGAAAAAAATATCTGCCGTAATTAAAACTGCTTATTGATAAAGGCCAGCATATAACCTATGGGGAGCCCTGCTAAAAACATTGCTGGGAAGAGCTGAATCTGCACAGCAGGGAAAGGCAAAGCCAGATGAAGTTACAGGGGAAGACCCAAAGCATCATTTGAGCTAAACCTGCCATCGCCTTCCCATGGAGCTGCCAGGCACAGCTACCATACCAGGTTGTGACCAACCCAAAGTAATGGGGATGAAGAGATTAATGGTTGATTTTCACTCTCTTGACTTGATGCATGTGCCGCTGTGCCCAGCTCTGAAGCACCACGGCAGCCCAAAGCCTCTGCAGTGGATGTGGGGATACGGCAAAGAGCTGCAGGAGATGTGCTGGGGCAGCCACAGCAGCGTCACAGCACTTTCTGACTGCTCCTCAGCCACAGGGAACACGGATACTCTACATTTTTAATCAATTTCTAGGCTAAATCAAGTAGATTTTTCTCAAAACGTTTGAAAAAGTGACCTGGACCTTTCACTGTGCTGTCACCCAGGGCAGGATGGTGTCTCAGCAGTGCCACTTCTCACACAGCAGAGCTACACCAGGGAGCAAAAGCCTTGAATGCCCCAAAAGTGGGGTGCACGAAGCGCTTCTGCCTGTGCTTGGCAGCAGAGAAGGACGAGAAGAGGTGGAAGAACAAGGGGGAGAGGGAAGAGGCCTGGGGAGCAGGTGCTGATGTGAATGGAGAGGCAGAGCAAGCGTCCCTTTGCCTCAGGCTGGACCAAGCACAGCCAGAAAAACCTGCTGGGTTTTAGTGGCTGCAACCAAAGTAGCACCTGTAACTACTGTGTAAATTCTGATAATTGATCAATGGATTGAAAAGAAAAGGAACATCGGTTTTACAAAACAGCGCAGGCTGCCGTGATCCCCTCAGACAAACAGGTAGGACCGAGCTCGGCAGTACCAGAGCAGCTTCTTAAATGTTTTCTGGTAGTTCTGTGCTATTCTAACATCTGCCTCTGAACAGCCATCGGTCTTCTTTCCACTGGCCATGAAGCATATGCTGCCTTGGATCCTGGCTGCGTGAGGTTAACAGACAACCTCCTCCTTATTTTTTGCTTTCAGTCTTCCAACATTTCTGCCACTGAAGATCCTCTTCCGCGGCTTCAAGTTGCAAAATCTTTGTGGCAGATTTGGCATTGGCTGTAATAATTCATGAGCGCGACGTGTTGACATGTTTACTGTGTGCACACATCGAGCCACTTCAATAGCTGGGTTGTCAGGACGCGTACCCCAGGAGAGAGAGGACGGATCCAGGCACACGCTCTGGAGGAGACACTTGGGGAAACAACGCAGCGCCCTGCACTGTGATGTTCTGGCTGGGCCCCTGCTGGGCTCACGGAGAGGTTTCCTGGGAGCAGTGTGGGTGCCCAGAAAGCAAGACATGAAACACCCCAGAGAATTCACAGAGGACCATTTAAACAGAGGGTTTTGAGAGCAGGCACTCCAAAAGTGGTTGGAAGTGCTCAGATCTCTAGATCTTTAATTTAGTAGACATTGGCAAGACTACAAGGCAAAGTGGATGTGAAGTATCTTTTATCCAGCGTGCTTTATTTTGATGGTTAAATGGCTCCTCTGTTTTTAAATTGTTGTTTCAGGAAGGCTGAAGGTCCCTGTTCTCATGTTCCTGTGTGAGCCTGGAGAATGCATGGGGCACATAGGCTGGAGTCGGCCACAAGTGTGTGAGAACCAGGTGATCCTGTCCACGGAAAGGTACGAGCAAAGTGTCAGTCAGACAGACCACTGACAGCCACAGGTACAGCAGTAACCATAACACCACCACCATCGTCCTTATGTACACGTAATTCTGCTAATGACTTTTATTAAACATTTAAGCCTTGGCATTCAAGTGATTCATATTTGTTACAAAAAAACCCGTCCCATTAACACAAAGTACGAGCAGAAACAAAGTTAATGAGCCTTAATGCTTGCAGGATAATTCAAAGTTTAAGGATGATATTATCAAAAATAAAATAAGGAAGAGTGGAAAAAACCCAGTTTCATCGTCCACCAGAGAACCTATGTTTTATCCTTTTGGTTCGTAAAGTCAAATCTATTGCTCAAGTGCCTCTCACACTGTTATTAAAGTAGTACAAGAACACATATATGTGCATAATTAAATGCCCCTGTGTGACCATAAAAGGTCTGCCAGGCTGTCCGTGGGGAATGCGAGTGGGGCTTGATTCATAAGCATGGAAGAGGGAACGTCGTTACCGTAATCCCCGTGTTTCTCTGCTTTGTCTGGGGCTCAGCCCTACGTGGTGGGGTGTACAGCACTGGAAACAGCAGCGTTTTGGTGCAGGGTCTGGGCCGTGTGCCCCGTACGTCTGAGGGGCAATAGTGAAGTGATCTGGACCTGCATGGGTGAGTATTTGTCCTATGGCAATGCTAAGACTAACTCAAGTCAGGCACACAAAAACAGAGGCACTGGGTATATGAGGTGTATCCGAAAATTTAGATGAATGTTTTTTTATTTGCCTTCTGATTTTGCACAGTCAGATGCAAATGGCAAATGTATAAGTGCAAAAAAAGCCAGTGACATCTTCCTGCCCTTGAAGATATCTGATCTGGCTTAAAGCACTGCCATTTTTATCTTTGTGTTCAAATGAGGAGACTGAACATGTTCAAGACAGAAAGAGGGTGAGCAGCACAGCTATAAAATGCCATTTTGGAGGTGACCGGTGAGCAGCTGTATCACCACCGATTTCTTACCACGGTTATCTCCATTTCATGTGGCTCCCATTAGCCACGGCACCTGGGAGCTCCCCAGCCGCCCGGTCTCAGTAAACAATTTTGGAGGTGAGAAAGAAGAACGGGTAACAGCACAACGTAACAGAGCTGTGGAGCAGGGCACGCAGGGGAGCACCGCGCACATCTTCTGCAGCACCTCCTAGCACTGGTAAATCAGCGCTGGTGCTACAACAGGGCCTGGAGGAGAAGAAGGGGCTTTAAAGCAGGACCTACAGCTACACTGCACGGTGCTGGCCGCAGCGAGGAGGTGGGGACCTCCTTGTTCTTGAGGTAGGGGAAGACTCACCCACACCCCAGGGCTGCTCAGGGGCCCTCAGCTCTTGGGCCAAGAGGCCAGGAAGAGCCTAGGCTGGAGAGCCTGGGATTCCAGGCTGCCCAAGAGAACCAGGATTCATAGAAACCTTGGAAGAGAATCAGGCAAAATGGACAGACATGGAGATGGGAAAACCTCCTACAGCACAAATCATCAATTCTTCCCCATTGAGAGTGGTGAGAATCACATCTCCATTAATTTCATCCAGCAGATGCAGATAGCAAAGAGTTAACAGTGCTCAAATTGATACAGAGAGACAAGGTGCACTTGGAGACATAGGAAAAACGCGTCTCTGAGAAAGTTTCCACTATTAATATTTTTCCCTTGCAAATGTGGGTCTTCTAAAACACTCTTTTCTTCAGGAAGGATCTAAATGAAGAGGAGGTGGAAAGTGGAGCTACAAAGCATGTAAGAAAGCCTCAAATACATGAGTGGGAGGAAGAAATGAAAGAATGATGAAGCTTGCATCACTGGGAGCAAACAACAGAAGAGGGAAATGCACGTACTTGCGGCTGAATTCTGCAGGAACTTAGGCTGAGGTTTAAATCTGCTCTGGTTAGCAGAGATACAGGCACAGAGTAATTTGGATGACCTGATCAAAGGACAAAGGAGCGCTGGTACTGATTTAATTAGGAAAATTACCTGGCGTACAGTTAATGGGTAAGCAGAGGAAAAATGCCTTCTTTGTAACGTTGGTGTGGAACAGCTCTGCAGAGGGGAGCTGGTACCTGCAGTGCCTGCGGTGGTTACGTGATGTGGGGTTTCTTTGAATGGGGCCAGGATTTTGCCCTCTGTGGAGACTCTTGTTGGCATCTGTGAGATTTCCACACGTGGTGATGTTGCAAACAGATACTCATATTTTTAAAACAATTAACAGATGTCTTGTTACTAACATGGTGCCTGGGGCCCTGTCTCTAGCTGCATTGATAGCTGAGCCCAAACGCTCAGCTGCTCTGGGATGTTTTCGCTACGACTTCAAGAGCATCTCCAGTGTCTATGGCTGCCCATCTGAACGAGGAAACGAGCCTGGAAAAGGATCCTGGAGTTGGGTTTAATCCACGGCCTCCGATTTTCTGTCAGTGCATTGCTGTAAGAGCAGCAGAGGTGTTCAGTGAGCAGGGCTGGTCTCTGCCGCTGCAACCTTGGGCACATGGCAGAGCAGCCAGTGGAAAAACCTTCAACCTGCGTGCAGGGATCCTGTGCAATGGGAACGGCACCGCCTCCGTGCCACCAAAACCACCTATAAAAGGAAATCAGTAACTTTGCTTAGAAAACTCCAGGGGTTTATGTTCACTTTGGAAAACACTGAGCCCATCCATCCGTTGAGGTGAGTGTCAGAGAATCACCAGGAGGCTGTGGCCATCTGCGCTGACGGGCAGTGCCCAGGGACACAGCAAGGACCAAGCTGGGGCAGGGAGAGGTTTCATGCCAGCAATTTTTACGAATGAAGGGACCGAGCTGCTGCTTCAACCCGTGCTGCCTTTTCAAAATTCACCCTGAGACAGCAAGAAAATGGGCAAAGGAACAACGCTTCCATTCCCCTCTACCAGTAGAGCTGTGTTTAACACAGAAAAACATTCTTTTTTCTTTTCAAATCTTATCATCAAAATTCAGAGTTGCTACTTATTGCACAGTGTTGGCCTCCAAAGGCTGCAATATGCAGAACTGGTGTTTCTTGGGTCACTCCCACACCAAAGTGCGTTAGGTCTGGGGTTGGGAGCCCTGCGCAGCTGAGCCCTGGAGTTTGGGTAGGCAGGAAAAGGGGTTGGCAGGACCCAGATCTTGTTCTGCCATCAGTGCCAAGGAAAGGATGTATCCCTTGGGAAAAAAAATCCCTTCCCATCCCAACCCAGGCAATCCCACATTATGGCAAAACAAATCTAAAGGGATAAAGCTAAGCCTTTCCTATAATCACTACAGCAACTGCATGTACCTCAAGTTGTCGCTCTATAGGGTTACTTGGCGAAAAGTACATTTACAATGAATAATTAAATGCACTTTACAGGTTTGACAGTTCCTGGGTGTGTGGCTGTGCTGACGGCACCAGCTCCCCTCAAGACACTTTGCACTCCCGGATAGGTCCCAGTCCAGCGCAGAGCTGCCTCTCCCCTGCTTTCATGGGAGCATGGCAGGAGAGGCAGCAGGAGGAGGCTGGGATGAGGGCTGCAAAGGGGGAGAGAAGCGAGGAGGAGGAAGAGACAGACTACAGCTCTACAACTGCCTGAAAGGAGGTGGTAGTGAGGTAGGGGTCCCTCTCTTCTCCCTGGTAGTGATAGGACAAGGGGAAATGGCCTCAAGTTGCACCAGGGGAGGTTTAGGTTGGGTATTGTTCTTTACTGAAAGGGTTGTCAAGCACTGACACAGGCAGCCCAGGGAGGTGGTGGAGTACCCATCCCTGGAGGTGTGTGAAAGACAAGATCTACTCCCCTGCTTGGGGACATGGTCTAGTGGACAACTTAGTAGGGCTGGATCAGTGGCTGGACTCAATGATCTTAAAGGTCTTTTCCAACTGAAACCATTCAATGATTCTATGAATGGGCTCTTGGTACTGTAAATTCTCCTGGCTGGGGAGTTTTCTGTTATTTGTCAGTAAAGAACATGGTATAGCAAGGTGCCAGGCCTTGGCCAAAGCTCCTGGCCGGTGAGATGGTAACAAATAGTTCTGTTTTCAACAGAGAGAAGCCTGGCTGCAGTGACACCCAGGTCGCTCACACTTGCAGCGTGACGGCCCAGGCAGGCGGCCAATGCACGCAGGGAGCCGGACCCCTCC